>NC_081359.1:26336683-26636683 GCF_030684315.1 Stegostoma tigrinum | reverse complement strand
ATCCTTGGCATAAAATGATGGAGCAAAGGTGAAACAAGAAGTCATTGTTAAACTTAGAAGACTGAGAGCGTATAGGATTTATAAGGGAATTGGCAGGATAAATGCTGAGAGGATATTTCCCCTCATCGGGGAGTTGAGGAGACAAGGGCAAAATCTGAGAATCAAGGGGTGCCAATTAAAGACTGAGATGAGGAGTATCGTGAGTCATGGAACTCCTTGCCACAGATAACTGTGGGCAGAGTCCTTGTGCATATTTAAGAGTGAGATAGATAGGTTCTTGATCAGTAGAGTAATCGAAGGCTATAGGAAAAGGACAAGAAAGTAGACATGAGAAGTGTTGGGTCAACCACAATGCTATTGAGTGGTGGGGCAGTCTCAAGTGGCCAAATGGCCTACTCCTACTCCTGCCCCTATTTCTTTTGGTCTTATTCACCAAATATCATAATGGGATGTTTTTCATCAGCCTGAATATGCAGATGGAGCCTCAGTTTATTGTCTCGTCCAAAAATACAGCCCCTCCAACAGTATTTTATTCCCACTACACTGGAATGCCAATCTGGAATTTTGTACTCAGACCAGGGAATGACACTTGAACCCATACCCTTTGGGTTCGGGGATGTGAGCATTATGTACTGAAACACAGTAAGGTGGAGAAATGAATGGTGAAGTATTCATCGCTGACATTGCAATGCAACTGACCCAGACTCAAAATTTCTTGAGTACTAACATTGACATTGTTGTTTCATGCTAACCACCATTAAGGGAGGCGTGGAAACTTATAACAGAGCTCAGATGGGGAGATTCTTCTTTCCTGTGGTTTTAAACAAAAGCAAAGTGCCAACAATTTTATTTTCTCCAAACATTTGAGTTCCTCTGAAGCTGGATCTAGCAGGGGGGCATGTGGGGTGAGGTAGTTTCGAGGCTTGGCAGGACTTCTGTCAATCCAATGAAGGTCTGTCTGCCTGCATTCTCAGTGTGAGGGTCTTTGAGCGATGTGAGCAGGAAGAGCGGGAACAGTAGCCTACAGTGGACATTTCAATTTGAATGGTGTACAAACTGTCTGTCTGACCTTTTGCTGTTATTCATGTTTAATGGGACATGGATGCCAATGAGAATGGAAAAAAAAAGCCACACAGCTCTTTTGAAATGAAAGGAACGTCATTTAGACTTGGAGCACTGGATATGGGAAAATAATGTTATCTTACAGCGCTGCAAGATTTTGTTTGGAGCATTATGATTTCAGACTTTAGTTAGCCATTAGTGGGTGGTGACCACATCAAAACACTTTTTAAAATGACCAACCATGAAAGTATCTTGCACAATAGGCCTATAATTCCCTGGAGGTTAGAAGAATGAGAACTGATCTTATTGGATTATATAAAATTCTTAATGTGTTTGATAAGGGTTCGGTGCAGAGAAACTGATTGAAATATTATACTTCCTGGAAACAGGCTGGAGGGTGAAGGGATGTAGCATGAGTTAGCATTGGGAAAACCATGCTCATATCCTGCCCACCTCTGTTGGTAGTTTACATGTGGTGGAATTCTCACTTGTGCTTCGGTTAAGTGAAGCAATTAAGGATACCTTCTGGTAATTTTACAAGAGGCATTTGGAATTAGTGGTATGCCCTAACATGGGTATAAGCTCAGAGTTGGATGTGTAGGGATCTGCTGTTTTGCCTGTTAGACCCCAGCAACACTTTGAATTTATTTTTAATTTGCCCTCCATTCTGCCCTTCATTCATCCTTCTAGTGAACCGGCCCTGGCCACTGCTCTTTCTCCTAGTGCACTTTTAGTGCTGGACAGATGCTGTCAGTCAGACTGGAACTCTTGAAAACTGGTCATTATCCCAGACGGGGCTTCAAATTGCAAGCTGAGACTCTCTCTAGCTATACGGTCCAATTATGACTTCCTGGGTAAAGAAAAGGACACTATCTCCACTAGATATTCTGGCCAAATTTCTCCCCTATCTGGGGAATCTAAAATACACACACACACACACACACACACACACACACACACACACACACACACACACACACACACACACACACACACCACGCACACACACAGAATCAAGACAAGGCAAGTAGCTATTTGAAATTGAGATGAGGAGAAATCTTTGCCATTGAGAGGCTGTGAATCTTTGGAATTTTCAACCTTAAGGTGCCGTGGATATTCAGTAGTCAGGTATCCGTAAGAAAGGCGTTTTATGCAAACATAATTAGAGCAGAGTAGGCCATTCACACCTCAAGCCTGCATCTCCACTTGAAAATATCCTGGCGGACCTAATTAAAACTTTAATTTCACATTTTCACCTACTACTGATAATCTTTCACCCCCTTGCTTACTGAAGATCTATCCACTTCAGCCTTAAAAACATTCAAAGGCCCTGCTTCCATTGAGGAAGAGAGTTCCAAAGACATAATGTTATCTATTTAATCCATACGACATAAGATGTAGGAGCAGAAAAAGGCCATACAGCCCATTGAGTCAGCTCTGCTGTTCAATGAACTCATGGCCAATCTGGTAATCTTCACCTCCATTTTCCTACCTTTTCCCATCTAACCTTTGATTCCCCTATGGATTAAAACTCTGTCTGTCTCAGCCTGTAATATAATTAACGACCCAACCTCGTAACCCCTCTGCGATAAAGAATGCCATAGATTCATTACTGTCTGAGAGGAAATTCCTACTCATCTCTGTTTTAAATGTATGACCCCTTATTCTGAGGTTCTGTCCTGTGATCATGGACTCTTCCACAAGAGCATGCTCAACCTCTCCTCATAAGACAGTTCCTCCATACCTGGTATGAGCCTACTGAACCTTCTCTGACTGCCTCCAATCCCAGTATACGGGTTCTTAGGTGAGATGCTCACAGCATTCAGCTGTGGTCTGACTAGTGTGTTGTACAGTTTGGGGAAAACCTCCCTAACTTTATACTCCATTCCCTTTGAAATAAAGGCCAATCCACTGCAATGTTACCTATATTGTGTTTTCACTAAAACAGGTTGCATGGTGGTAGAAGTCACATGGCTATAGCAAGCCAGGAGGCACATCAGTACAGTATTGCATTTCTATCCCAAACAATCTCTTTTTCATACAAAAAAACCCAAAAGATCCTATGTATCGTAATTTACATTTTAATTTACTCAAGTTAGACACTATAAACAGAACTGTTTTCATGCATTAATGACTGTTTTGTCAGTGTCTGAGGATGCATCATATTTGGATCCCTTAATCTTACACCTTTTGGTAAATACCTCGTCTATTGGAGGAGTTTTTACTTGAGCTGTAGTGGACTTTCTGCTCATACCGTACCAAACTCACCTCATTAACTTCTTAACTCGGCTGCACCACTCTCGGCCCATGTTATCAAGCATGATTCCTGGATCAACTTGCCGCTGCCAGGATATCCTGGAATCAATGGTCATCCCTGGTGCTGATGCCATCTTTAAGAGGCCACCTGCACCCAGACAAACACTGATGACCTGGAGCTACCCTGCATAGTTCCTTGGACGGGCAGACAAGGAAAATTTTCTGACCTGTTTCATGGGCAGGGATCTAGGGTCCTGCTGAATGGGCTAGCTCATGGGTGGGACTTCTTCTTCTTCTTCTGCGACCAGCACACCAAAGTAGTCCACCACACCAAACTGTGCCAGCCTGGCCTGAAGTTACCTCCTAGGTCTATGCCATCTCAGCCAATGGAAGAATGCACAGCATTTTAAGAAAAAGGTCAATTTCCTTCTGTATTCTGCCAGGGTAAGTGCCACGGCCTGCTTTCTGATACTGCACATTCACTCAATCTCTGCTGCTGCGCCCACCTCCCACCAAGGCTCATGCTCTACCACTCTCATTATTACTCACACCATCCTCACTCAGCCCCCTATCTGCCAACCCCAGACACCATCAACCCTTCATGCCCTCTGTTCTGCCTACACACTCACTCTGAACACCTGCACAAAAAGTAACAGCTGTGCCATGTACTTTTACCAATGTGCCACCTTTAATGCCAGCCTCTCTCTTATTCCAGGAGGAAAACAGACTGTAATAGGGCAGAAATAGTCAAGATGGCTGGTGGGCTAGCTGGCATTCACTTCCTCATCCCTTGTGGCAGGATCCCCTATTCTGAATACTCTCGGTTACAGACTGACCTTTTTCATGTCTCTGGACTGGTATCAGAGGCTACCCTCAACTTACCGTGCCAGGACTCCCCGAATGAAAGCTATCTCCCTTGGCCTGACTGATGACTGCCAACAACCATGGTTCCTAGTTTTGTATCTGTGCATGGCATACAGCAATATGGTGAGCCTGATATCTCAGGCTAACAGGGAAAACACAAAAAGGCAAGGCAGAACGCAAGACTGGAATGGTATGTGTATTCAGGTAGGCTCAGAGTGAATGAACATTATGACACCATGCGAACAGGCAAGAGATACAGCCTGATCCAGTCATTGAGTTCAGTGCATGTTCCTGAACACAGTGTCCTTGCTGTAGCATGACAATAATAACTCGTGGCGCAGTCAGCAATATAACACTGAAGTACTCGAGCATCTTGTAAGTGGGTCAGACATGTGTCATGAGAACTATTAGAGGCTGGCATATGTCAGACACCAAGGTCCGTAGACATGGGGTGCATGGAGATGTCAGCATCAGTGGTTCAACATGGAGATCTTTTAGTCCAAGCAGTGAGCTGAAGTTGCTAGGTACCTGTTCGGATATCTATGTTGAGAATTTTCAATAGTTTGTTGTTCACTGTGCTTGGTAATGGAGGGAGCTGCATATTAATGGGGTGAGTTGAGTGCTTGATGAGGCATTTAATTAGCTCTCATCTCCCTTAATTGACAATTCTCTGCTGCCTGGTAAGAAACTCACTTCACCGCATGAAAGATGCAACAAGATGCTCCCAATGTTGAGCTCGGCCTCTCTGGACTTCCCATGTGATTCTGCCACATTTCTTGCCATAACCCATGTCATTCAGGCCCTGCAAGATTTAGCTGATAGCCTTTAAATGTTGTGCATGTTATTGTCATTGTTTATATGAGTGAGGTTCCTTTCCGAGGAGCGTTATCCTGTTTCGTTTATTGTGCCTCTGGTTCCTGTTGTTCTTCATTTCTATTATTGGCGTAGTGAAAGCCTCTGGGACTGATTCTCAAACTGTGGTCTGTGCAGATGGTGAATTCACCTTTCCCTGTTTGGTTGTCTGCAGTTGAAGAATAACTTTGCCAGTTGTGCGTGTATGAATCTCTGGTGGCAATAGAACTTCTGGTTGTTCATTTGTGCCATGTTTGATCAAGGTGAAAATTACTGCACATCAATATTACATAGACTCTTGGCTGGCACGGTGGCCCAGTGGTTAGCACTGCTGAGTTACAGCACCAGTAACCTGGGTTCAATTTCACCCTTGGGTGACTGTCTCCTGTGGGTTTTGCTCATTCTCCCCATGCTTGTATGGGTTTCCTCTGGGCGCTGTGACTTCCTCCCACAGACCAAAGGTGTGTAGGCTAGATGGATTGGCCATATTAAATTGCCCATACTGTTCAGTGATGTGTAGATTAGGTGGGTTTCAGGGGGATGCGCCTGGGTGGGATGCTCTGAGAGTTGGTGTGGAATTGTTATGTCGAAAGGCCTGTTTCTACACTGCATGGATTCTATGACTCTTATTGAGAGCATTAAAGATATATATGCTGGCACGCTTGCTCATGTTCAACTCTGGTAATGTCAAAATGGCTTTCTGTTTTTTTGCCTTCATTTCCTCACTCATGACTGTTTTTACTTCTGGCTGCAGTAACATATTTGTTACTAGAGAATAGTTTGTGTATTGCATGATATTAGTCTTTGCAGTGGACTACATTCCATGTCTTTGGTTAAAATGTTTCTCTGCTTGAGGATTACCTTGTATGCACCTGTATGGAATCTGCCTGATTTCTTTGTTATTTCTTTGGCAGTATGCATTGCCACCATAGTCTTTCCACTTGTCTGGGGATAGGTAGGATAATATATGTGTTGAATTTCCCAATTGTTTGTGCGGAATTTTTTCCTCATGAACAGAGATCATTATCATGCATCAATTGTGGGGAATTTCATAATAACTAGAATATGTTGACAAACGTTCGATGATTTCACCAGTGATTAAAGTCTACTGGTCCACGTCCAGTCGTCAAAATAGCAGTAAATAGCACCAAGGTAATCGGTTCCTGTGAGAATGAGGAGGTTGGCTCCTAGCTTTATCAATAGTCTGTTTGAGATCTTGTTGTGATCAGTGACTCTCTAACTTGTTTAGATTTGTACTCGTGAAAAGATTGCATCATTTTATGTCCTGCATTTTTGATAGGGGACTGAATTGGGCAAGGGGCTGTTTTACAACAAAAGGATTGAGAAAGGAATCTTCGATTTTGAGAAGCAAGTTACTAGAACTTATTGTAAGGCATGTTTACACTTCTGCTTTGATCAAGTGGTAAGAAAGGATGCTTGTCAGTGGGCTGGCACCAGGGGAAGTGTACAAAGTGAAGTTTAGCTGGTGACAGGCTGCTAATTGGCTTGTGGACTTGTGACCAGTTGTGGATTCCATTAGCCCTAACATCAACAATCTGATCAGTTCTCAGATAGCTGAATAGCTTGTGGGTGTGAACGATATTGGCAGAAGCCTTCGGACTCCTGCAAGGGCAGATGGTGTGTCTTTCTCTCAAGCAAAGTGCCTTCACCCTGATGAAAGCCTGTTTATTTCTCCTTACCAGTTGTTGTAAGCTGTGGTCTTTAATCTGTAACCAGGAGACTTTCAGTTAACAATTGCATATGCCTCCTGCAAAGAACAGAATGGTACCTGGAAAACAGAGTTTGAAGAACAGAAAATTTGGGCAAACAAAATGATCATCTCAGTGAACCCGGTGGACTGAACTGCTTCCCTCGTTCTTTCTCTTCAGTGATAACACCAATGTTTTTGCTGTCTACATGTATGCGTGTGTGGATGTTTCTGAAGGGGTGAGAGTTTTAACGAGTAGGGTTATATGTCAACAGGTCATGTTTGTGTCTCCGTAACTTGAATCTATTTGTCTTAAATAGCATTACTTATTAATTATAGAAACCTAGTCCTTGTTTTCTGTCAGCCTAGGTATAACCAACAGGCAAATTGAGAACTTTTGTGTACTTTGATAACATTCTTATATTTTGTGATGACTCCAGAAATAACAGAGTTAGAGTTCCACCCCTCTGCCCCAGTGAGTTGTGAAACTCATCACAAGCATCATACTTGACTGCTGTGCTCCCTGATTTTGTTGCTCATGATTTGTCAGTAGAGCACATCCCTTGCCTTCTTCACATCTGACTCAGTTCCTTGGTGGCTTGTATGGATGTGATTTAACATCTCTCCTCTCAGTACTTTGGGAATAATAACTCTGTTTTCTTTGTGTAATAAGCCATCTTGCGTGGTCAATTCTTCGCTGTTTGCCCAATACATTCCTCTGACCGCGAGAGTGTCCTAAATGTCTTTGTACTATCCTTTTATCACAGCCTTTTGCAACACTTGGACATTTTCACCTTGTTAGGTAGCTTGCTCAAATTGAGCAAGTTATTGTCTGTTGTATTCATTGTTTCTGTTGGGCTGATAACTTCTAGAGCTTGTCAAACTGCTGCTTCATGTTAGATCTGAAAGATTTTGCTTTCTGTTTTAGCATCCTGTATTTCCCTTGATGGTAGTACTGCGCTTGACAACATGTCAATGATGTATATCTTTTTCCCTACATCTGGATGTCATATTCAGATGGTACCTTTAACTGGAGTAACAGCTTGAACAGAAGACAGCTGCTTGATGAAAATACTTTGAAGTGGCTTGTGATTGGACATGTCTGTCACTTTGTCTCTCCCCGGCAAGCATTAACGAAAATGGTCACAGTAAAGGCAATAGCAGGCAATCTTTCTCAAACTGAACATAATATCATTCCGTTTGTATTAATGCCTTGGATGCAATTGCAACTGATTGCCCTTGTTCTATTATGACTGTTCCAAGTCCTGTAATCCTGGTGTCACACTGCAGGGTTGACATCCTCAATAGCATTATTGGATTTGAGCACTGACATTGTTGTCACTGGTTGTTTAATTTTAAAGAAAATGTTGTTTCTAGTTTCCTGTCCAAATACCGCTGCACATCCTTGACAGCGAGTTGGAATAATGGTTCACACTCTGATGATGAAGTTGAGCAAAAACTTGGCTAAGTTGTTCACAAATTTAAAAAAAATGTTGCACTACCTCTACATCAGTTGCTTCTAGAGCTGTCATCATTTTGGGATTGAGGTAAAGTGTTTTCGCTGTCAGCACAGGAACTATGTACTTTGTAGTAGGAATCTTTAATTGCAATTTACTTCTTTATTAGTCCCATGTTCATCTTGCAAACTAGGTCTAGCAGTCAAGCTAGATTTTGATCATTATCAACAATACTTCCTTCTGTTGTGTCTCCACATCAACAAAGTAGCAGGCAATCTTTTATTACTTTCACTCCACAGTTATTATTAAGTATCTCAAGTTGTCTGCCTTGAATACGCCACTGGTTCTGTGGAAATGCAAAATGCACACACATCTATCTGTAACTTCTGAATGATGTGCGGAATGTAATGAGAAAGTTGTTGCTTTCATCCACTCCTACTTGACGGTAGTCATCCTTTGCATATAGGGTAGTGAAGATTTTTGCCTTTGCAAGTTGTAATAAAATTCCCTTGGAGGTTTGCAAGTGACACTGAGATCTCTGCAAAGCTTTGTTTTGGTCTTTTGGGTTAAAGATAATGCTCACCTTTCCAGGAGTTGTCACTTTCTTGATTGTTCCATTCCTTTCCCAGCTCTTCATTTTGTCCTTTTGGGTTGGCTTTGAGGGTAGCTGAAATTTTCTTCAGCAGATGCTAATTTGGTTATCCACTCTCATCTACTTTGAGGAATTGCTGTGACTTCTGGCAGTAGCTGTATTTCTGTATAACTCCTCAACAATCTGCTCCCCATCTAATACTATGCTGCACACACAACTGAGCATCCCTCAAGTAAAGGTCCCACAGTCACAGTCCCATACCCATAGTCCCATAATCCCTTAACCTTCAGGTTAAGCCACTGGCGGTGGCAAGGGGAGAAGTTAAAAAGAAGGATATGGTAAACACAGCCAGTAGGGACAACATGTTGCAAATTTCACTTGTCTCATCATTTGATGTTTGTGTTTGTGTTCTGAAGTCTTTTTTTAAACTCATTCACGGGATGTGGGTGCCACTCACCAGGCCAGCATTTAGGGTTCCCAATCCTAATTGCCCAGAGAGCAGTTCAGAGAGAACCGCATTGCTATGGGTCTGGAGTCACATACAGGCCAGATCTGGTAAGGATGGCAGTGACCTTCCCTGAAGAACTTTTGTAAACCAGATGGATTTTTCCGAACCATTGGAGATGGTTTCATGGTCCAGATTCCAGATTGAATCTGAATCCATTAAAAAAAACAATCATCTGCCATAATACAATTTGAACTCTGGTTTCTGGAACATTCTTGGGTCTCTGTATTAATAATCCAGCGATAATACCACTGGACCACCAGTCTTGAAGCCTGTCCTATGTTTGTCTAAATTTGGGAGAATCTCCATATTTAACATATTTTGAGAATTGTTTAAGGTACTGGTAAAACAGATGGTGGGATTGGAGGTGTTGGGGGAGAGGGATTTAAATATAAAACATTATCTTAGAGTTTATGAAAACAATGAAGAACTGTTTGTGAGAATTACATTAAACAATGGCCATTACTTAACTTAAGAAGAATGTTATTTTACTTGGCTTCTATTACAAATGTCATTGATAATACAGCTATGTGGGAAGGAAAGTAGCCAACCAGATTTATAGAATATGCTCTAGCTGCCAAGCCACTAAGTTAATTTCTGTTACACCCTTTGGCTCAGATCATAAAGCAATTTAAAACAATGTTTTCATTCTGTTTTGAGTGAGGATCCTATTTAATTTTTAGTCTAACTTTTGGTCTAACTTTCTCCTAACAGGTCTCAGCTTTAAGGTTTACTTAGAGAAGGTCAGTCCTATTTGTGTGTATCTGGTTGAGTTTGTAACATAGAGAGACCCCTTTTGAAATGGAGGGTTCCACTGAAAGAATTTGACTATAAGTCACTCCTGCCTGTGATTACTGAAGGATTAGCAAACATGTAATTAGCTCCTCTCCTACAAGCAAGTGAACAAACAGTGTTGTTGTTATTTGGTGCCTCTCCCTACGCAATTCCTGAAAAGCATTCTACATTAGAGAGAGATTACTTCTAAAGTAAATGATACCAAAGTTGTGTGGTACCAGTAGCAGCTGAAGCTACAGTCATATACACAGATGGCTTGCAGTTATTTTCTGAGCCCATCAAACTGCCCAAGCAGCTGTGAGATGTGATATTCTCCTTCCTCGTACATACTGAATGAGGAGAAATTTTCACATTCCATAAACTCATTGTAAGCCTTGTTTAATTTAAACTATCATATATTGTTAAGATTTTATAATCTGAATTGGTAGGATAAAATAGCTTTTAATTTTGAACTAGTATGTCAGATTTCCTGTGTAATGTTTAAACAGCTAAACTCCCAGCATTGCAGTTGAAATGTGATTAACCTCAGTATATTAAGGGTCATTTTCCAGATTTGAACTGTCAGTGGGGAGCCTTAACATTCAGAAAGTGCTAATTCAAAGTTAAGGTTGGCACTGTGCCTGGTTTTCAAACATTAACTTAAGCCTATGGCATGGCCATCTTAATCTTTCACCCTTGGCTTTCAATCAGCTGCACAAATAAATTGTTTAGACATGGGTGTCCAAAAGTGGCATGTTGACGCGGTCCATCCATCATAATCCATTTGAATTGCACAACTCAGTACTAAACCACTCATGGAAGCAGGGATTTACATGGCTGAACATTGGCCCAGAGGATCAAAAATATGGTTCTCAGAGGAGCTCTTCTGCAAGTTTCTGTTTGTTATTTGGTTTCGGGATGTGGGTGTTTCTGGCTTGGCCAACATTTATTGACTGTCCCTAACTGCCTGGGAACTGGGTGGCATTTTAGGCCCATTTCAGATGATAATTAAGAGTCCACCTTCTGGGCTGTAGATCTGGAGCTACATGTAGTCCAGACTAGGTACAGGTGATATATTTCCTTCCCTAAAAGAAATTAATGAACCAGATGGGTGTTTACAATAATAGTTGTATAGTTGCCACTGGCCTAGTTTTAATTCCAGACTTTCATCAAATCAATTTTCCATCATCTGCCATGGTGGGAGTTGTATCTATATCTTCAGAGCATTGATTTGAGTGTCAGGATTACTAATCATGCGACAATGCCACTATGCCACTGCATCTATATATATCTGTGTTGAACTTTCCTGAATGTCCTCCAGGTCAAAACCTGTGGCATCTGGTTAAAAAAGAACAGCAGAACCAGTGCCCATTGTCAGAAACATTGAGAATCTAAGGGTACAGATTGACAAAAGAAGCAACGTTGATGCAAGAAATTCACATTGATGTGTATTTTCTGAAGAAGGGTCCCAACCTGAAACGTCAGCTTTCCTGCTCCTCTGATGCTGCTTGGCCTGCTGTGCTCCTTCAGCTCCACACTGTGTTACCTCTGACTCCAACATCGGCAGTTCTTACTATCTCTCATCGATGTGAGGAAGATCTTTTTAATGTGTGAGTGGTTAGGATTTAGGCTACATGGGTATTTCAATTGATGCCTTTGAAAGAAAGATGAATAATTATTTGAAGAGAAAAATTTGCAGGGCTGTGCTGAAAAGAACAGGAGCGTGGGATGGGGTGAATAGCACTCACAAAGAGCTGGCCATGCATGATGGATCAAGTGGCTTTCTCCTGTTTTGCTTCCATTCTCTGGACTGAATCTTCCTGGAAACAGATAGTGAGGCATGGCAGCTGCTAAAACTGCAGAGCTGGGTCAGTTTGTTTCCTTGACCTTGCCTTCCCATCAGGTGTTTTTACTAAGTTGTGGAAGGGCTCCCCATTCTAAGGAGATGAGCAACCAATTTGCATACGTAAAAGGCCTTATTGAGCACCATTTTGCATTTCTGACAGGACTTCCTGCTAAGTGGGGAGGTGACCAGCTGAATGGGTGTAACCACCCAGTGGACACTCAGAGGTCAGGCCACATGGGCCCTTGTGACAGGGAGGGTAGTATCTGCCCTACCAATGACCTATTTTCAGTTCTTGGTTTAAAGTTTCTCTGTCCTTGGGCTCCAGATCTCCTGTATTCCTCAGCAGTGACCACTTCTTTCAGCAGTGCTACTGAGGCTTCAGAGTTGCTAATTCTGTGATTGGTGAGGCAGCATCAGGAACCCACTCACTGACTTTAATTGTACTGCAGGACTACAGAAAACCAAATAGGAGACCACCTGTGGTAAAACTGCTGGGCAGAGCCCCAGTGTTGACATGTGCAAGCTTGGGACTTGATTTCCACCCTGACATTGGCATCTCTACTCAACAGAAAGAATTGAGCCCTACAAATCAACTGGCACTGTCACCTGGAGAGTCCATTAATTTGAGTTGAACTCCCTTGAACCAAGGGTTTTAACATTCACCTCTATGGTGTTCAGCTATGTGAGAAGTAATATTCATTTGAATAAATCATGTTCCTTAGAAAAACAGTAAATTGAAGGAAATAAGAAACAAGAAAATGTAGAATGAAAGACAGTGGGAGAGAGCAGAAATTAACTTTTGTAATGTTGCCGTGATGTCTATTTTAGTAATACAATGCCAATATTACAGCAATAATACTGTAGCTGACAGTTCAGTAGTATACATATTGCAATATGTGTGTTATTAACTTGAGACTGCTTCAGGTTGAGACTTCATATAAGCAGTGGAATCTTACAATTTTGTCCAATATCATTATACACCCATCATCATCGCATTGTTAATCACTCACTTAGGAGTACGATTTTGCACTAGGAAATTATGTGTCAGTGGTCATGGGATCTGTGAGTGCTTGCCTGGCTGATCTGTCCAATCCTAGATCCTGTATAGTACAAGATGTGGAAAGTTTCACTTGTTCATCAAGAGATGGGGACATTCTACCCAATAAAATGTTTTCCCCTTTTGACTTACCCAGTCTGTTCCCTGGATCATCAGATAATTTCTAGAGCACACGCTTTTCCTGGTGACATTTTCATGGGAAGTTTGAGATAATCACTTCTCCACAGGGTGTTCTATTATTTCTGCACTAGATTTCTAAAGACCGATTAGCAGGCTTCCTGGCAGACATTAGGTAAGGTGGCTTTCATCTCATTACATTTCATTTAGAAGAGCAAAGAAGCCAGTATATCTATAATATTCAGTGTGCAGTCTGACAAATTTTAACTGATAAATTGTCCTGAAAATCTCTCATCACCTTACAGACTTATATCACCTCTTAAAGTGAGTCAAAAAGTAATCTGACGATGTTCATACGTGTTCAGGATTATTCTTGGTTGTGAAGAATTGAGAGACAACTGTAGGAAGAATTTAAATTGTGACTATGATTATAAAAAACAGTTGGAATGTTGTGTCATCTCCTGAATTTTAGAAACGTCTGGAAGCGTGCAGTGATTCATTTTGGAAGGTGGAATTTGAATGCCGAATATAGGGTTAATAGCAGGATTCTTGGCAGTGTGGAGGAACAGAGGGATCTTGGAGTCCATGTCCATAGATCCCTCAAAGTTGCTACCCAAGTTGATAGGGCTGTTAAGAAGGTGTATGGTGTGTTAGCTTTCATTGGTAAGGGAATTGAGTTTAAGAGCCACGAGGCTATGCTTTATAAAATCCTGGTTATACCACACTTGGAATACTGTGTTCAGTTCTGGTCATCTCATTATAGGAAGGATGTGGAAGCTTTACAGAAAGTGCAGAGGAGATTAACCAGGATGCTGCCTAGACTGGAGGGCGGATCTTATGAGGAAAGGTTGAGGGAGCTAGGGCTTTTCTCATTGGAGCGAAGAATGATAAGAGTTGACGCGATAGAGATGTACAAGATGATGAGAAACATAGATAGAGTGGATAGCCAGAGACCTTTGCCCAGGGTGAAAATGACTATTTCAAGGGGGCATAATCTTAAGGTGATTGGAGGAAGGTATAGGGGAGATGTTAGAGGTACGTTCTTTACACAGAGAGTAGTGGGTGCTTGGAATATGCTGCCGGCAGTGGTAGTGGAGTCAGATAAATTAGGGGCATTTAAGCGACTCTTGGATCGGCACATGAATGATAGTAAAATAAAGGGTATGCAGGGTAGTTTGATCATAGAGTAGGGTCATAGGTCGGCACAACATCATAGGCCGAAGGGCATTTACTGTGCTGTACTGTTCTATGTTCTCCTAAATAAACATATGTCACTATTGCAATGGCTTCACAAGGGAGCATATTATCTGGTTGGAAATGATGAAGTTGCCCCAGCTGTTTTTCAGTATCCAGACCTTATTTTGGCAGCATTAGTTGCAAACTGGCAAAGAGTTTTTATCTGTTTATCAAGTAGGGATTAAAAGGCTGAGGTAGGTTTAAGCTCCATTAATCGCAATCAGGAAGATGAGACTTTATAAGGCAGTACATCAATTTGTTCAGTCAAGCCAGGCTTTCATTAATGTTCATAAACTGTGACAATGCCAGAGTGAAATAGAAATGCCTATAAAAACTGAAATGGTATTGAAGTTACCACTTGTAGTTTCTTAGCCTCTCAATGTATAAATCACATAAAATTGTTAAAACAAAGCTTCTATAATATATTCAATCATCCTGAAAAACCATAGTTCATAGAGATGAAAATTCTTCGACTCTTGCATTCAAACAAATTTGGCAGTTCATTTATCCCTACAGATGGCAAATGATTTGCTGTCAATATTTTTGACAGTTGCAAAACCCAATATATTCAGAGATAATATAAGGTTTACTGCCTCTGTAAGAAGTGTAACAATAAGAAACATGTTGCTCTTAGCATAATGCTGAGAAGAAGCAAATATTTTCCACAATAAGGCACAATCAGTGATTTTCCAAAGTGTGTTAGCTAAAGAACTTCCAAAGTTAACACTCCAAAGCCTCCTTTAAACACCAGGTGAGAATGCAATACAACGGGATGCATGATTTGGTGCCAGTAGCAATTATCACACATTGGGCCCTGCAGTGAGTAAAGGCCAAATGGAAGTGATGACCAGGAGCCCATTGTTGATTGTTGGGAAAAACCCAACTTGTTCACTAATGCTCTTTAGGAAATGAAACTGCCATCCCTACCTGGTCTGGCTTGCATGTGATCCCAGACCCACAGCAATATGACTGACTCTTAACTACCCTCTGGACAGTTAGGAATGGGCAATAAACACAGCCTGGCCAGTGATGCCCTCATCCTTAGAATGAATAAAAAAAAGTCAAGACTAAGCATAATGGAAACCATGTTTCACATAAGGGAAACTGTTTATTTCAATTGGAGATTTCTTTATAGAAATTGTTCCTTTCTGACTCAAAATTTGTTGAGTCACCAAAAAAATCAATACCTACAGGGATGGCAACAGCCTTCAATCTTGCTAGGTAGTGGGTTTTGCTGTGGTAGTTAACTGCATTAAGCATTGCAAATTATGCCCCATTGTAGCATGTTACTGCAAATTGAGACAGTGGGTTGAGAAGCTGCATGACCCTATGGTTCCATTTTCTCTGGGCCTTGTTTTTGAGGAGGCTCATATTTTTAAGAAAGTCAATAGATTTTCCAATAGCGCATGAAATTGAACGTTTTGTAGCTTAAAAAATAGTGCTCACATCTCTAAATCAGAATCTATATGTTCAAGACCAATCCTGGGACTTGGTGACAATAAAAGGATTGTGTTTGAAGGCTTTCTGGTAATCTTGTTTTCCTCAGATAGTCCTTAGAATTGAGGGCAACTTGCATCCTCTTAATTTTGATGGACTCTGAGTTGGTTGTTACTTCCAAAGCACTACCTACAGGTTTTGCCACATTTGTGATGCAGATGGTGCTTGAAGGATTAGTTGTTTTCTTACTGATGCTCCAACTGTTTTACACTTCCAATGAACTGTCTCAATGTTTCCAGTGTCTTCCTCATGGAATACTGTCTTCTTTGGTCAGTTACAGAACAAGGACTACCATGAAACAGTAGGGATGGGTCGTATGTCTTTGAAAGTGCTTTGAGGATGCCCCTAAAGCAATTCGACTGTTGTATTGGAAGTCTGCAGCTGAAACCAAGCTCCAAGTAGAGATAAAAATGGAAATTGCTGGAAAACCTCATCAGGCCTGGCAGCATCTGTGGAGACAAAGCAAAGTGAGTGTTTCAGTTCTAGTGACCCTTCTTTTGTTTCTGATTTGGAGCATCCACAGTTCTTTTGGTTATTTTCAAGTAGAGATATTGATTCAAGATTCAGGTTTTGGGAAAATAAACATCATGTACTATTGAGCAAAGCTAGTTTTTGTATAATTAATACCTCAGGGCTAGTTTTGTTTCCCATTTCAGAGAGGACTGTTTCAGTCTTTCATAAGACTGTGCTTTCAATTTAGGGTAAAATGAAGGAATGAAAAGGGTCATGTACCCTCAACTGAATTCTGCTGACAGCAAACTTGAGAGGTTTAGTTGTCAAAGGTTAAAGGGTGACTCAGGTTGGTTTATTGCAAAGCAGATGCAAGATGTTCATGCCTGTGCAGATAGTGGATTGACTGTTTAACTCCCAGGAAAGTATAAAGAATCTCAGGCTCAATGGATGATTATACATCAACTGCCAATTTAATTTCAAGATAGAAATTGGGGTATTAAAGGATTGCTAATTACCATTTAAAGTTAGATAGATGGCCTATTTGATTCCTATTGCCATGTAGATTGGCTTTTACTGGTAGGATGCATAGGAAATCAATGTAAAATCACTTGATAGTGATCTCATAAGGGGTATTCTGATATTAAGTTTTGGGTAGCTCAGTTGTCTGAATGGTTAGTTTGTGCTACAAAGTAATGCTAACAGTGTGGGTTCAATTCCTGTCACTGATTGAGGTTACCATGAAACATTCTTTTTCACAACATTTCCCTTAGCCTGAGGTGTGGTGACCGTTAGATTAAGCTACTGCTAGCAGTATCTTTCGCTAATGAGAAAGCAGTCTTTTAGTCTGATAAAACTAGTGATTTTACCTTTTCCTGAGATAACATGAATATGGATTGCAGTTCATTCTTGGGTTGAAAAGAGTCAACTTGTGACTCTAAAACGAGGCTGGAAAAGTCCTCTAGTCTGAACTAAAGTGGGAATCTCCATGGAAATCATCACCATGAAAGACCATTCTGGGATTAAAATGTACTAGATTGGGAAAACAAACGCATGGAGCTGTAAACCTCTTTAGACTGGTTTTGGAACAATAGAAAAATACAACAGTGCCAGGAGATTTTGAGTCATTTTGAAATGTTAGATGGGGGCCTTTTCTGTTGTGTAACAGTTAAGTCACCTCCTGGAATTTAGTCGATGGTGGTTTTAGTTTGTTCATTACATGAAACATCTTAGAATGAAAACTTTTGTTTTTTGGGGGTATTGGCAAGGTCAGTATTTATTGACTGTGTCTATTTTTTCCCCTTGAATTAAATGCTCCCAATTCACTTCAGGGGGCACTTAAGAATCATCCACATTAATGTGGATCTGGAATTACATGGAGGCTGTACCAAGTAGGGGCAACAGATTTCCTTCCCTAACATACGTTACTGAACCGTTGGCAATCAATGACAGTTTCCAATTATGGAATTCCCAATTGAATTTAAATTTCGCCAGCAGTTATGATGGGATTTGGACTCCTGTCACAAGGCATTTCCTGAGCATTGCAATTATTAGCTGGTGAAATTACCATGTGTCACCATCTCACCGTTGTGGTAGCCTTTCAGCTATTCACTGTAAGTTTAAATTTTTGCTCTAAAAGTTATTGATCTCCATGGAAATCATTATTGGGCACTATTGTGGATCATCCTTCTTGCTGCTGGATTTGGAGGATCTGGTAAAGGTACTGCTGATAACGCTTCTCCAGTATTTTCAGGTACCTGCTATAGGCTATTCAAGTCTCAAAACATGTAGGAATTTGGGAGATGGTGCTGCCTAATATACCCTTAACCTTGGTCTTGGGCTTTAGAGATCCTGAGCCTCAAAAACTCTTTCCTTCAATTGCTGGAAGGCTGAGCTGGTACATCAGCTAAAAAAAATGATATCTATGGTTGCCTTTGTCAAAAGAAAGCTTCCAAGAAATAGTAAATGTTCCATTGATTTTAATCCTTGAGATTATGCTGGAAATAGGTTCAAGATCTCAAAATAATAAAGAAGTGGAAATCGGGGAACTAAAACAAGCAGAACATCATATGG
This sequence comes from Stegostoma tigrinum, assembly GCF_030684315.1. Classification (NCBI taxonomy): domain Eukaryota; kingdom Metazoa; phylum Chordata; class Chondrichthyes; order Orectolobiformes; family Stegostomatidae; genus Stegostoma; species Stegostoma tigrinum. The sequence continues at coordinate 26,618,337 of NC_081359.1, read as the reverse complement.
AGCACACATGATCACAGAGCAAATAGGGTGACACAGTGACTTGATGGTTAGCTCTGCTACCTCACAGTTTATGGGGCCCATGTTCAATTACACCCTCAGGTGACTGTCTGTGTAGGGTTTGCACATTCTCTATGTGTCTGCGTAGGTTTCCTCCCACAGTCCCAAAATGTCCAGGTTAAGTGGATTAGCCATGGGAAATGCAGAGTTACGAGGACGGAATGGGTCTGGATGGGATGCTCTTTAGAGGGCTGGTGTGGACCTGATGGAGCAAATGGCCTGATTCCACACTATAAAGATATTATGAACAATTCCTTTTTTCCTGAGAGGGACTGAAATTCCCCAAAACTTCAACAATCTGAATGCTTCAAAGAGAAGGAAAATCATTATTGTCAGTTCTACAGAATGGGAGAGGCTGAATAGAATGCCCAGTTAAACATTCCATTACATAATCAGTCATACTAAAACTAATACAGTTTGGTGATAACTGGCAGGCAACAATTTATTGATGGCCTACCAAGACTTGGTACTGATTGTGAAAGAGAAAGAAAACGAGAAAGGTATTTTTATACCAGCAAGAACAAAATCCAGTAAGGAGAATAGATCTTACAAGAAGGATAAACCAGCCTTGTCTATCCAAGCTGGTTACCAAGAGGATAAATTTGAAAGCAAAAGCATACAAGCAGTTGAAAGTCAGTGAAAGCTCTAAAGCCTTGGATAAATTCAGAATGCATCAAAGGAAGACTAAACAAAACTAAAAAAAGAGAAAATAAACTGTGAGGACAAACTATGAAGAAAAATTAAAAACTGACAATAAGAGCTTCTTTAACCATATAAAAAGGAAGAGAGATTTCAAAGTGAATGCAGGCCCCTAAGAAAAATGAATCTTGCGAGATAGCTATTGGAGGATGCAAATGGAAAAAGAGTTAAATGGACATTTTGTATCAGTCTTCATTGCAGAAGGTAAATCAAATATCCCGTTAATACTAAAGAATACAAGCGAAGAATTAAGTTCCTTCACCATCACTAGAGAAATAGCATCAGACAAATTAATGTGACTAAAGGCAAATAAGTTCTATAGCCCTGATGACTTGCATCCTGGAATCCTAAAAGACATAGCTACAGAGATAGTGGATTCGTTGGTTGTAATTTTCTAAGAACCCTTGGAATCTGGATTAGTACCAGATGATTGGAAAACTGCAAATCAAACATCCCTGTTCAAAACGGGAAAGAGGCAACATGTAGGTAACTGTAAGCTGATTACCCTAATGTCCATTGTTGGAATCAATTATTAAGATAGTAATAGCAGCACATTTGGAACTCCCCCACCACTTAATCTAAACAAGCAGATTCGGCATGACTTTATGAAAGGGAAATTGTGTCTGACTTATCTATTGGAGATTTTGAGGGAATGTCAACCAGAGTGATAGAGGGGAACTAGTAGATGTGTTATATTTGGACATCCAGAAGGCATTTGATGAGAACGCAATGTTAATTTATAATATTAAAGGCAATGCTATTGGAGGTAGTATATTGGTATGGATAGAAAATTGTCTAACAGGTATGAAGCAGCAAGTAGGAATAAAGGGGTTAATTTTCAGGTTGGTAACATGTAACTGGTGGGGTTCCAGGATCAGTGCCAGGACCAGAAATGTTTACAATATATATTAATGTTTACTGTACATTAATGGAGGAAGGAAGCAAGTGTACTGTAGCCAAATTTGGAGATGAGACAAAAGTAGGTGGAAAGGCAAAAGACAATTTACGGAAAGGTTAAGTATGTGGGCAAAAAGTTGGCAAATGATGTATAATGTAGAAAATATTAAGTTTTTCATTTTTGAACTGAGAACAAAAGAACAGAGTATTATTTAAATGGAGAAAAGAAAACTGCAGAAAGCTACAACACAAAGGAACTTGGGGATATTTGTGCATCAAACACAGAAAGCAAGCACACAGCTGCAACAGCTAAACGGGAAGCAGAGTGGAATCTTGGCGCTCATTTCAATAGGTTTCGAATATAAGAATACGGATGTCTTACTGCAATTACACAAGACACTGTTAAGATCCTATCTGGAGTACTAGGAACAGCTTTGGTCCCTTGTTTAAGGAAATATATCATTTCACGGGAGGCAGCTCAGAGAAGGTTCACTAGGATCATTCTCATTACGGAGGGCTTATCTTATGAACTAAGGCTAAACCGATTGGAATTCTACCCGCTGGAGTTTAGGGATAATTTCATTGAAACATTTTTAAGGGGCATGACAGAGTGAATGCTGAGAGGATGTTTCCTCTCATATGAGAGTATAGACTCAGCAATAAGGGACACCAATTTAAGACTGAGATGAGGAGGAGTTTCTTCTCTCAGAGATTTGGGAGTCTTTGGAAATCTTTGCTGCGGGGTGCCATGGGGGCAGAGTTATAGCATCTGTTCTGCATCCCATAAGTGATTCTATTAAATGGTGGGCCAGGCTTGAGGGGCTGAAAGGCTTTCTTCTGCTTCCATTTTTTATGGTCTTATGGTTGTCTGGTCTTTAGAATAAATGAACCCCATTTGATTAGCTGCCTTCCAGAATTACCGAAATGTTGAAATTCGAACATGGGAAATTGGCCATTTTGTCGATGGGTTATGATTCAGGCAGTTGGAGCCTCTAATCAACTTGGAAAATTGCAGAAAGCACAAAATATTTCTTGATGAAAGTCATTTACAGTTTAAATTCACTAATCTTTCTCACTGAATTGGTTAATTACCCTAGACTTGGATGAAAATAAGAGCAAATTCTACCACTTCTATATATCAGATTTGAGTAGCAGTCTGAAGTTGTAGAAAACTCCTTGTTTACTTTGGTTTCCCTTAACAAAGCAGAGTTCCTCGAAGGTCAATAACTAAACCCAAAAGATATGGATTCTCAATTGAGAATATCAGTTTAAATCTCTGTCTTGGCAAACATTTACACTTCAGCTTTCTTATTAAGAGTTGATTTATTTTCATTCTTTACAGGGTTATCTAGGAGAGGCAGATGGAATGTTGGTGGACAGACAGATCTTATCCTGCACCAAGCAACGCTCATGATTGACTGACTGAGATGTGGTGTTGACAGTATCGGCCATGGCATCTGCATGGTAGGAGTGTGTCATTGTGTGCAGGTATGCAACAAGAAAAAAAATGGGAAAATACTGTTACAAATATAAAGCATATGCCAAACAGTTTTTGCGATTAATCCAAAAAATGTTATGGTATTTAGTTTCCGACATTACAACACTTCAATAGCACTTTAATGGTTGTAAAGTGTATTGGGACACCATAAAGTCATGATATGCTGTAAATCCAAACTGTTGCTTTCTTACTTGATGAAACTCTTAGTATACAGCTGATGTTTAAAATAAAATCAGCGAAGTTATGTCAGGCAGATTTTATCATTTTGTGAAAGCAGAAGACAAACATCTCTAAACTAACTGTAACATATATATCGCAAATCTCCATTTCCAGTACAAAAATTTTTCCATTTGTAAGTATCAGTTATTTTGACAAAGAAGTTAATACCTTTTAGCAGTTTTCCTTTTGTTACACATTGATTTTTATTTTTAATACCATTCGTGGAGTTTTCACTGTTTCAGCAGATATCAGGAAATCTAAAATTGCTCTTCCAGTCTCACCCTTTCCATACGTGCTCCACTGCAAGGGAGCTCTAAACTAGGAATACAAACAGTTTGACTCAGATTTTGTCAAGACAGAAGGCATCTCCACAGTGGTGAAAATGGCAATAGAACTCAAGATTTCCCACTGTCGTAACCTTTACAAGGATCATGGACAGACACTATTTAATCTCTTTGTGGAGTTCATTGATTATGAGGACCCTTGGTAGCAGGCACCAGATTGAACTCATCATCTGAGCCCTTTATAAAGCAGACCCAAGGTCCTTTTGTGGTGCAGAGGTAGTGTCCCCGTCCCTCAACTGAGAGACCCAGGTTCAAGTCACACCTACTCCAGAGGTGTGCAGTAACATCTCTGAACAGGTTGATTAGAAAAATGAGATAAAACAGACCCAGGGAAACCAAAGTAAATAATGAGCCCTTTTTTTTTCCAATTTCAGGCTGCAAATTATTTGTCCCAGTCTGGGACTAGCCCAAGTGTGCCATGAGTAATGGCTCTGGATGTGAGTTTGCTCGCTGAGCTGGAAGGTTAGTTTTCAGACGTTTCGTCACCATTCTAGGTAACATCATCAGTGAACCTCCAACGAAGCGCTGGTGTTATGTCCCGGTTTCTATTTACCTGGTTAGGTTTCCTTGGGTTGGTGAAGTCATTTCCTGTTCTTTTTCTCAGGGGATGGTAGATTGGCTCTGTTTTGGTGTTTAACACTAAATGATACTCCTTTCCAGTCAGGCTTCCGGAGTTATTACACCCACGTTCACAAGATCTTGATTAGGAATGCTTCATAATTTGGAATGCCTTGGGGACACAAATGGCCATTTGAAAAGTCAGCTGCTTCCACTAAAATGCGTTTTTGGAGTTCCTGGTGTCTCGGGCCCAAGAGTCTGGATATTAGTTCAGTTAAGGTGCAGAGAGGTTTCAAGAGGTGTTGAACACTGTCAACACCTGTCTAAATGTGTTTTTATGAATGAGAGTATTTCCTCTGTAGAATATAGTCTGCAATATAGAATTTTAGAAGTCTAATTACTGTCCTGTGTGGATGACTATGTGGATACTAGTTGGGTTTGTTTTATCAGTGATAGAGGAAAGGTGATTGTTGGATGGAGGCTTTAAGTTGGCGTAGAGGGTTTGAGGGGTGATGTGTTTGGATAGGAGGCATAAGGTGGTGTAAGATGCATGATAGGCCATATGGGGTGGCTAGAGGTTTTATGTGATTGGCATGGATGGGACATAGCAGTGAAGGAGATTGATGTGGCTTGAGAGGTAAGGCCTGAAGAAATGCTTTAATATCAAATCAATTTATTTTCAGTTTAAAACACAGTGCTGGAACCTTGAGGTACACTTTCCAACCTGTCAGCTTCAGGGACTGGCAGCTTCCTTACCTCCTTGCCTGACCCAACTTCCAACCAGCCCCACCACCAATACCACCACCTCATCCTCCACCCTATCCCATCATATTTGGATCAAAAGCGGGGAGCGGGTGATGAATTTTAAAAGCTGGACATTCTCCTGTTTTGTGCGTCTGACCCAGGATTGAAAAACTGGGGCCTTAACTTCATCATGTAATATAACGATTAGATTCTTTTTATATCAATGAGCCTTTTAGATTCAACTGCCTCTCCCAGTCAGTCATTTATCAGCCATTTGATGTTCCTTGTGTTTTTCTCTAATATTCTGCACATTTCTCCAAAATCCTATAAAAGCAGCTGGATGATGATGGGATAGTGTAGGGGGATGGGCTTAGATTAGTTCGCAGGCCGGCGCAACATCGAGGGCTGAAGGGCCTGTTCTGCGCTGTATTGTTCTATCTTTATTGCTCTATTCTTCTATGTTCTATCACTTTGGGTTAATTTGGTCAGATTTTCTCGCACTATTAACAAAAAGTTAGACACATTGTCCATTCTGTGATTAACCCCCAAATATGTTTCCATTGTAATCTTCCATCACTCCATCTTTTCCAGTGGTTTGCTGTCTCATCACCAGTTGCAACTTTTCCATTTTTAAATTTCATCTCTTGCTGTCTGTTCTAGTATTAATGTTGCATTAATTCCACTGAGGGTTTACATTTTCTTTTTTTTGCTGAATATAGATTTTACATATAACCTACTAATTTTGCAGAGTTTGGAGCATTTAATTTTCTTGTTCCGTTGAACACTAATGAAAATTGACTTTGGCTGTTGAAAGCATATCTAGAACTTAAATTGTATTTTAAATCCAGCCTGAGGCACTTTGATTATATTCAGATTCTGTTTATTTGTCTGGATGGGTTAAATTAGTCTTATCTCTAGCAAGAGCTGTAATCCAAGTTTAAATCCAGATCAAAGTGTTAAATATTTTAACAGCAAAATTAAAGCCAAACAGAGGAGAGAAAAACATGAATGGGCTAGTGAAGCGAGGGAAGTAGGGGAGGAGAAAAGAAAGGAGTAGAGCAAAGGAGGAGAGCATATTTTAATGTAATTGTGATGCCAGTTTGGAACACATGATGTAATGGAAAACATGCCTGCAAGATGCAAGTTACTTAGCCATATGTAATTAGGATTTAAACTCAAGTAAATTCAAGCCATTGACCATAAGATAATAAAATGTGAGGCTGGATGAACACAGCAGGCCAAGCAGCATCTCAGGAGCACAAAAGCTGACGTTTCCGGCCTAGACCCTTCATCAGAAGTCTAGGCCCGAAACGTCAGCTTTTGTGCTCCTGAGATGCTGCTTGGCCTGCTGTGTTCATCCAGCCTCACATTTTATTATCTTGGATTCTCCAGCATCTGCAGTTCCCATTATCATTGACCAGAAGAACTGTTTTTCTTCTTGTAGGCTGGGATTTAATGCTAACTGCAGCCTCCTCCCTCCACATACCCCCCAACCCAAATAAAAAGGATTTAGATGAAATTAAAGGTTGCCCAGTTAATTCTGGAGAAAATAGGAGCAGAAGTAGGTCAAACCTTTTCTGCCATTCCACATTATCATGGTAGATCTTCCAACTCAGTACCCTGTTTCCACTTTCTCCCCACCACCTTCAATCGCTTTAACTCTAAGTTCTAAGTGACTGCCATTGTTAGACTGTTATATTTGGCCATTGAACCTTACCTCATGAACCTTCATCTAAGCCATTGAATTCTGAAAAACATCTAGGCAATTTCTTTCAAGTTCAGAAGAGTGGCCAATGCTTTATGCTCTGTTTTGAGTTTGAACTGTAATCTCATTACATAATCTGAAATGTGTTCACACGACTGCATCACTGTAAAAGCTTCTGCATAAAGCTGTTCTGTCTCTGTTAATGATGTAGAGACGTGAGCAAAAGTCTAAACTTGCCATCCTTCTGCATTTGAAATCACACTGCCCCAGTCCTGTAGATGATACATCTGCCCTCACTCTAATTGGTAAATATGTATCATAATGAGTTAAGATTTGTGAAGGGATTAGGAGTTGTTTAATATTTTCAAAGAGTTTTCTTGATTCACATTCTAGAAACATTATTGATTCAGCTCAAAACCTGTCTCAAAGGCTCATTGACTTCGGTCAAATTTGATCAGAATTCGTTCACTTGACATGTCACAACAAGGAATCTTTCATGTTCTGCAAAATACTGGCGTGCTGAAAATTCCTGAATAGCTTTGTTTTCTTTTGTGCATCATCTGTAATTCCAGCTTCTTCAACAATGTGACTAAGGCATTCTATTTTAGGTTTGGAAAACTCATGTCTTTCATAAAGTGTTCAGCTTTGATTCTGTCAGAACCTCTGTTCATGTTTGTCTATCATGGATCCATGCACCACCCTTATTCATGGGTGGAATATTTGCCAGATCAGGTCTGGGTTGATTTGAGAACATTGGAAACCCTCAAGGACAAGTCAAACCTCATGTATGGGGAGCTGGAAAGATTAAGTGTGCCTTAAAAATGTGGGGAACGATACTTTCGTCTAAGAGCATACTGCAGGTTATGTAAGCCTACGGTGAATGATTTACATTTGGCGTAGAAGCAACTGAGGTCACACCAGGTGGGCAAAACAATGTCACATTCCTGAATTTATGAAATCATGTGTGTACTGTGGACAGTTCCTTTTTCTTCCAAATTCTCAGGATGAATGCATGGAGTCTTTATCTATACAGAGGTCCACCAGTTTTGAGGACTTCAGTTGGAATGTTGCCAGGGCTGCAGGTTTTGTTCTTTTTCATCTGTTAGATTGTTGCGTGCAGCTGTCCCATTCATGGCAGTTCACCCTGGGTTCTCCCATTGGGTTTGATGAGATATCCTGGAGATTGTCAGCTGTTCCTTGTAGATGCACAGCTGAGGATTTGTTGTGAATGTATTTTTCCAGCATTGACAAGTGACAGTGTCTTCTTCAAAAAAAAAGAAGCTCCATCCTGTGAGCAAAGGGATTTTGTCTTTTTGCCCTTGGTCTGTGGATGGCTTTGGTAGCTTCATCATGATTTGGGAAGTACAGATGGTTGCTCAAGCTATTTGACATTTCCACTCCTTCAAATGAGTACCAGCAAAGACAGCATGGGATGACCATGGAACATAGAACATAGAACATTAAGTGCAGTACAGGCCCTTCGGCCCTCGATGTCGTGCCAACCTGTGAAACCAATCTAAAGTCCATCTAACCTACACTATTCCATTATCATCCATATGTTTATCCAATGACCATTTAAATGTTCTTAAAGTTTTTTTGCCAGTGATCCTACTAGCGAGGAAGCAATTGTGGGCCGTAAATCAGTCTACAGATGTGGAAATATGATGGAAGAAGCTAGCGAGTTTTGAGAAGATTTGTAGCTCAGGTTGAGGTTCTGGATGTAAGTTTGCTCGCTGAGCTGGAAGGTTAGTTTTCAGACGTTTCGTCACCATTCTAGGTCACACCATCAGTGAGCCATAACACCAGTGCTTCGTCGGAGGCGCACTGATGATGTTACCTAGAATGGTGACGAAACATCTGAAAACTAACCTTCCAGCTCAGCGAGCAAACTTACATCCAGATGGAAGAAGCTATTGTAAATCACAATCATAATCTAATGAGATTGCTTAAGAGAGGTCATCAGGTGGACCTGAATCTGAGCAAGAAAAAGATGCAATTGAACATGACTGAAGTTAAGTACATAGATCATGTAATGACAGCAAAATGACTTCATCCGATAAGATGTAATAAAGATGCCAAGTGCATAAGATGTGAAGGAGGAACAACATTTTTTGAATGTGCGATCTACCAAGCAAAGTTCTCACCTAGTTTTTCACTAGACTGTAAACTTCCAACACATGCTTGCTGCAAAAGACGTTCTGTGGGAGAGAGGAACAGAACAAACAGCAGCTTTCAATTACATCAAACAACTAGTCATATTAACATCGCTGCTGAAATACTACATTACAACAACAAAAACATGCTGCTGTCTTAGGCAAGTGAGACGGAAACAAGAGAAACCTTCATCAAATACATCCATTGCCTTTTCATCCGTGACAATGTTGGAAACTGAACAAAAATCTTTGAAGTAACATCACTCCAACAATGAGAAGGCACCAGATAAACAGACTACAGCAATTTGCACCTTTTGTTTTCTTTATTCATTCATGGGCTGAGGGCATCACTGGCTCGGCAGCATTTGTTGCCCATCCCTAATTGCCCAGAGGGCACTTAAGTGTCAACCACATTGCAGTGGGTCTGGAGTCATATGTAGGCCAGACCAGGTAAAGATGGCAGCTTCCTTCCTTAAAGGAAATTAGTGAACCAGATGGGTTTTTCCAACAATTGACAATGGATTCACAGTCATCATTCGATTCTTAATTCCAGATAATTATTGAATTCAAATTCCACCATCTGCCGTGGCAGGATTCGAACCCTGGTCCCCAGAATGTTATCTGGGTCTCTAGGTTAACAGTCCAGTGATAATACCACTAAGCCATTGCCTTCCCCTAACATTCGAAGACCTGAATGATTTTTATTTATAAAATTCATTTTTGTATTGGTTTATTCTGCAAAATCCAGTTCTTGTGGATGTTTCAAAATGTCATTCAAGCCATTTCATGGTTAGTTAGATTGCCAATGATAGAGGTTCAGAGAAGGTGACTCCATTTTTGCTGATTTGCTGCTACTCCTGTCCAGGTAATGAATGAGCCATGGACAGTAGGGTTCTGCGCAGAGCAGCTAGGAAGTGGAAGTGTGCCAGTGATTAGATCCTGGAGGACCTCAATGCAAAGCCTAATGGGATGCAGTCATGGGAGAAAAGATTGAATAACTCAGGGGTAAATTGTTGTTGGCAACAACATGGCTGAAGAGCTTGGACCATGCCAATGTTTAGAAGCTGGAGTATAGCCCGGTCATGTTAGGGGGTGACAGACTCAAGAGTAAGTCAGTTTTGCTGCAAAAGAAGGCTGGGCCTGGGAGGTCAGGGAAATTCACTGACTACAATATTTTGTTGAGCCTAGTTGTTTGGCAAAAAACTGAAATTATGCTGGTAATTAGGCATTTGTCAGCATTCTTGGGTGTCCAGTGGAATGTCATTTTGAGAGAAAAGGAATTGGATTACCAGAAAGTGACCTGCCATTGAGGCAGTCATATTTACCTTATTTTGGGCACATGGTCATTCAGTGGTTAACACAGTGGGGGCAACTGGAGCACCTGTTGGAAACCTGCACAGACACAGGAAGAATATGGAGCAGCACGGTGGCTCAGTGGTTAGTGCTGCTGCCTCACAGTGCCAATAAACTGGCTTCGATTCCACCCTCAGACGACAGTCTGAGTGGAGTTTAGCATGTTCCATAGAATCCCTACAGTGTGGAAACAGGCCATTCAGCCCAACAGATCCACACTGAATCTCTGAGGAGCATTCCGCACAGACCCACCCCCTCCCTGCATTTCCCATCATTAATCCACCTAACCTACACATCCTAGGCACTCTGGGTAACTTAGCATGGCCAACCCACCTAACCTGCACATCTTTAGACTATGGGAGGAAACTGGAGCACCCAGATGAAATCTGCGCAGACATGGGGAAAATGTGCAAACTGCACACAGACAGTCACCTGAGGCTTGAATTGAACCAGGGTCCTTAGCGATGTGAGGCTGCAGTGCTAACCACTGTGCTGCCCCAATGTTTTCCCTTTGTCCATGTGGGTTTCTACCAGGTGCTTTGGTTTCCTCCCACAGTCCAAAGATGTGCAGGGTGGGTGAACTGGCCATGCTAAATTGCAATAGTATCAGGAACATGCAGGCTGGGTGGATTAGCCATGTGGAATACAGGATTACAGGGATAAGATAGGGTATGGGTTGGGATGGGTCTGTGTGGGATCATCTTCAATCGGTTGGTGTACACTCGAGGGGCTGAATGACCTGCTTTCACACTGTAGGAATTCCATGATTCTTAAATATTGTGAGTTACGTCACTTCTTGATGGTAAGGTTTGTTTTGTTTGTTCAAACCATGAGATAGTTTGGCTTTATTCTTTTAGATTATCTGTGCAATGCATGTGTAGGGGAAAATGAAAGTGAGGTGAAGCAGTTCGTGTTCATGAGTAATAACTTTCTTGATAGACCACAAATATTGGGTAATGTCGATGCAAATGATTGTGCACAGTATTTTCTCTTCGTTTGTGAAAAGGGAGATGCTTTGGAGAAGTCTATTTGTCTGTTTTAGCTTGTAAGTTGTGAATTTCCATAGTCAATTGACTTCTTTTGTAGCTGCTTCCTGGGCTGAACATGCTGACATAACCCATTAAACATCAATATATGCAGCATCCTTCAAGCCCGAATGCCCAATACAATACTGGGCAAAGTCTCTGCCTTGGAATTACGTAGTTATCTAATGGAGCTCATAATTGGTAGGTATTGCTGCAATCTTGCTAGTACTGTTGTGTGAGGCACATCTAATTAACATTATGCCTTCAACTACAGGTATACATTCTCCTCATTTGTCTTGAGCTGTGAATATATCTACTTATTAAGCAATTGCAAGATCACAGATGATGCCCTAAAGGAACAGAGAATAGATTTTCTTAGCCATTTTTGTGTCAATGTGTAGTAACAATACCCAAAAACCATGCCTAAAATGAGAACATTGAATGGCAAGCAGACTTGATCGTTACAGATAATCTGATCAAGAATTTCTTAATGTTCGATACTGGCAACAATTTCCGTGCATCCAAAAGGGAAGCTGAGGAGCAGGTTATATCACAGCGCTATGAAGGACACAGCACCAAAATAATATTTGTTCAGAATAAAGAAAATTACCAAGTTGGAGAAAAAGTGCCCGTAACCAGCCGAGAGAACTGTAGGAGAATTTCCCAAGGCTGAGTACATTTTGTTGTATAGTTGTTCCAATCTTATTGCGTGTCCTTTAAAAACTTTGTGTGTATAATCAAATCTCCATTTCTGTTCTCATGATTTTGGGTCACATGTTCATATCAACATTTAATGTTGAAATTCCTTGCATAACCAGTTAGAATGGAAATCTTGTATGTAAACATGTAAAGTTATCAACTAGGACTTAATTAGAAGTATACTCTCCTATAAAGGCCACATTTTTTAAAATTTTCCTGTGTTTTTGATTGTGGACTGAAATGGGAAAATGTCTGCTTTAAAAATCAAAGATTGTGGAAGGGATTGCAACACTGAGCATGTAGCCAGTACTTATTGTTAGTGGTGTTTACACTATTGTATGTTGAACTGGTAGGGGAAGGTTACTGCCAGGCATGTACTGTTATGGACACGTCAACCTCACTCAAGATATATTAAGAAGGTAGCCTGGACTCTAACTTTTTCTTATTTTAAAGGTAAATGTGAGGTACTGTGTTCTAGGTGTAATTTTATTGGTCAAACTACTTGATTTATTCAAACATTATGGTTTGTACCAATTTATAGACTGAGAACCTACAGCAGTATTTAAAGTACAAAAGACAGAGGAACTTGGAAATACATAACGCTTAGAAAACTTGACAGAATAATGTATTATTTTACTACTAAACAGTAGCTGTTCCAATACAGTAATGTCCCATAAACACACCTTTGGCAAACAGCAAATTCAGAAAACAGATTGTCTCACATGCAACTCCTGTAGCAGGCAGAGAACCCCCAGCTATGGCTATAACCAAGAAAGGGACAGCAACTGCTGAAAGCTAAGTTAAACATCCTGGTTCTGTAGGTGTTTGACGTCTATTGTTCCAACTTAAAAAAAAGTCAAGGTTCCACAAGTTGTTTATCTTCTCAGAGACTGGCCCTTAATATTTCTCTGAAAGAAACCAGGACAAAATAAACCTCTTAAAGCCACAGCATTGTCACAGTACAAATTGGAGTCAGCCAGCAACGGGTAGCTGCTTGGTCTGTGGGTTTGCTTCAAATTGTCAATGACAATGGTCTTCTGTTTATTAACAACGATATGATTGGCTTGTTTTCTGAACAATTTGAGATTGTGAATGATATAGGCAATGACTTCAAACCTTACAAAAGGGAGGTGCTTCCCTTTGCAGTTAAAAAGGCCTAATTGGTGAAGAAAATATTTTCTCTCACCAATTGTTGTAAGCTGTTGCTTCCAACCAATAAGTCTGAAACTTTATATGTTGTGAACCTGTTACTCTGTGCCTCCTTCAAACAAATGAAAGCATCTGGAGAAGAAGGGTCAACATACAGCAAGCCCTGACAAGCCAAAAGGGTCATCTCAGCAAACCTTGTGGACATGGGGTGTTTGAACCCCCTTACTAGTTTACCCTTCATGCATAATGCCAAGGTTTTTTATGTCTGTCTGTGTCTGTTTGCATGTGTGTGTAAGTGGAGTTTGTCAAGGGTGGTAGAATTCTAACTAGTAGAGTTATATGTCAATGGTTCATCGTTGTTTTCCTGTAGTTTGTTGTAATAGTAACTCTTATTAAGCAGAGAAACATAGCCTCTGCTTTCTGTCAAACTGGAATCGAGAAGACAGGAATTATGGGGAGGTTTGCAATCATTTATAAGGTCTTTATTTTTTGTGACATCTCTGGGAATAGCGAGGTTTGATTTCCGATCATTACCCCAGTGAGGCATGGCACACCTTTAGAGTAAAACGTTATGACTTTCCAAAGACATGTGCACCAATTTATAGGCTGAGATTCTACAGCAGTATTTAAACTAAATTCTTTGATAAATCTGGAATTAAAAAGAACAGTCCTAGTAATAATAGTCATGATACTACCAGATGGTTATAAAATCCCATTTGGCTCACTAATTCCTTCAGCTGAGAAAATTGTATCTGGTTTTGTCTACAGAAAACCTAGATCCATACAGTATTATGCACAACTTTTCTTGGCCTTCTGAAATAGTTTAGGAGGTTACTCAGTTGTATCCTACCACTGAAGAAAAAAGCAACTTTGAGTATACTTGCTAATATGATGGACAATTGGTTCACCACTACCTTCTCAAGGGATTGGCGATGGGCAACAAAATTTCCCAATTCAAACAGGCTGCATTAGTGTCCTGAATCAAGCTCACAGCATTGGAAAACTTACCAATAGAACAGTCAGGATGAAGAGAATGTTAAACCTTGAAAGTCAATGGAAGAGATTACAAAGTGCCATAATGAAGGCCTAAGTTATTTCTCATTCTGAAATATTTATATTGGGAATCACATTGATCATTTCTCAGTTTTATATTCCTGCTTCTCATCTATCTGCAAGACTCCCTTCTGCAACAAAACACAAGGAAGCAAAATCTCCAACTGGAGCTCCTCCACTCCTTCTGTTTCCTCCTTTTTCCCTTCTTTTTCTTCCCCTTTTGGTCTCTTGGTAGATCACAGCCTGGTCTTCTGGCTGCTCTTGGCTGTTCTCAGCCTGGATTCTCGGCAGCATGATGACTCTCAGCCTGACCTCTCATCAGCATTGGAGGTCCCAGCCTGGTCTCTCAGCAGCACGTTAGCTGGTCTCTCAGTGGCTCATGGTGGTGTCTGCTGTGATGTGTGAGTGGAACCTGCCCAGGAATGTTCCCGACGCACTGGGGGGAATCAGACAGGTGGCAGTTTTAGCAGCAGCTACAGTTTCTGCAATGGTGTCGAGAACAGACAGCGAGTGAGATGAACAGAGGACTCATCAAAGACTGACAAACTTTTAACTCATTCCTTTGCTTCCCTTGTATAAACTATGGAAGACTTTTATGTAAACTATTATCTATTTCTTCATTTTTCTACTATTTTATGACATAATCATTAACTTTTTAACTCTCGTTTCTCTTACTACTCTGTACCTAAGTTTCTTTCGTACCTAGACACCGGAGTACATAAGATGGTACCATGTGTGGTGACATTAGACACTTTTCACTGCACTCCTGTGCTTGAGTACATGTGACAATGAAATATATTTTAAAAAGCCTTTAGAAGCACAAGCACATTGGTGCTAGGAGAAATACAGGTGACCCATGAGGTAACATTGTGAAAGGTACAAATTATGCACTGCTGTGGTTTTCTTTCAAGTTGAAAAAAACTTACACTGTAGAAAATTAATGAATGCCACCATGATTCATAGCACTTGGTGAACTTCTATTGTAATCTTTCCATCTTGGAATTTGTTGGGATTTCTACTAAGGGATTCCAGGAAATAATAATTGATAGAAACTACAATTATTTTGACAAAGCCAGCTTTTCATTATGTGATTATATTTATTGTAAGGCATGTAAGATAACTGTGTTACCATGCATACATCATGTCCATTTCATATTACCAACAATCATGTGTCAATTAGCCACTGTCAAAAGCAATCTTTTCTGCTTGCAGCTATTCTGGTTTACGGATGAATTTATTAAATTTGTGTTAATTAACAACCTATTATATAATCAAATGTTAAATATTTAATAGGCCATTCACTGTTACTGCAAAATCCTGACATTACCCACATACAATGATTAGAATTCAAGCTGTTGCTGATTTTTCCTAGCATCTGAAGCAAGCATTCACATCTCTGCAAATTAAAACATGGCCATATGCATGAAATAAAGTGAGACCTAGTGCTCTAAGGCCTCAGGTTTGCTGTAATAGGTATTGGGTACCTATTGGAATAAGTTATTTGCTGTGAACCTCCAGACACAGTCCAAGATACAACATCTTAGACCACACCAACCCAAATAGCTTTGAAGCAGAACTATCATCCAGTTGAATGAGATGCCTATTGGCTTAAGCCAAGTCATTTGGGGAAAGTAGACACAAAGTTCAATAGTACTGCTTATAAAATAGAGTGAAACAGCAGTCCTTTGAAATTCTTCTTATTTTGCTGGTGGAACGCGGGTCTGACCCAAAGCACATAGCCTCCATCACAGGTAGTATAAGGAAACCAGTGACATACCCACTCTCGCTGGGACCAGGAGCAAATCCCATCCTGCTTACACCAATATGACCCACATCATCCACTGCGTCAACATCCTGTGCCCCACAAAACACACTCCCCAGCCCGCACCATCATTATATCACAACACTGGAGTCTAAGTTCCTATGGCAACTCACCTTTTTGCATGCATGCCGGGAGCTATGGATAATGACAGCAGAAGGCTCCAATTTCTTTCCAGTAATCTGTCCCACTTTTAATCACAGGTCTATAAGTTCATAACTTATTCAGCTGAGTTATGAAAATATCCTTGCCCACCCAGTCCTGAAGAAGAGCCTTACTGGATTTGAAATGTTAACTTTGTTTCCCTCTGTACAGAATCTCAGACCTGCTGAGTTTTGTCTAACACTTAGTATTTGTATTTCAGATCTCCAGCACCTTGATTATCAATCCTAGGGTAGTGGGACTTAAACCTGAAACTTCTGGCACAAAGGTAGGAACATTACCCCTTGTACAAGATCTCAACACCTTTGAAGTGTAGGGATTTGAAATTGTCTTAGTTTGTAGAATCCCTGCAGTGTGGAAACAGGCCCTTTGGCCTAATAAGTTCACCCTGACCCTTGGAGCATTCAGCCCAGACCCATCCCCATACAGCCACCTAATCTACACGTCCCTGAACACTATGGTCAATTTAGCATGGCCAATCGACCTAGCCCGCACATCATTGGACTGTGGGAGGAAACTGGAGCATCCGAAGGAAATCCACGCAGACATGGGGAGAATATGCAAACTCTACACAGATGTACGCCTGAGGGTGGAATCGAACCCAGGTCTCTAGCGCTGTGAGGCAGCAGTGCTAACTACTGAGCCATCATTCACCCCCAAAATTGGTTCTGAAAATTTCCTTTACAGTTACTGCCAAGATGTTGCTAATAATTTTTGTATCTGCAATAATCCTGGGAATATCACAATTGATTTTAGATTTTAACTACACTATCTAGAAGATCTTGTGAGGGGATGAAGGGCAGGAGTGTGGAAAGAAGGAAAAGAGACAGATGGAGGTTGTTTCAGGTAGGAACAAGAGAGAGGGAGGGAGGGAGAGAGTGTATTTGGACACTGGGGCTAAAAGTGAAGTGGGAACACACGTACACACCTCTTTCCATGCCTTTCCCATCCTTCCCAAAAATCTACCCATGAAACAGGCTATGAGAGAAGGAAATTCCAGTCTGAAAAGCAACCTGCTTCCAATTCCTTCATTAAAACTTTTGTACATTCTGCTGAGGTCAGTTTGGGGTGTGTGCTGTCCAAACTGATGAATGGTTATGTTAGTTAAACCCTTGGCTTGAGCTTGGTTTTCACCTCTTTCTGTGGTCATCAGATGTGGGACTTAGTCAGCCTTTCTTGCACTCTGTGTCTTCAGCAAAAAGACAAAAAAAAAAACTCACAGTTTTATCGCTTAGCTCTTCTGTTTAACTCCTTTCAATGGTAGTCTTTACGATCTCACCATTCCTTTATTATCATTAGGTCAAAATTTCTGGAACTGTCTTCGTAGCAGCACTGTCCCTCCACCCCAAGAACTGTTCTGGTTAAAGAAGGTAGCTCCCCAGGGCAATTCGGGATGGGTGATAAATGCTGTGTCAATGATGCCCACACCCCATGAATGAACAAGACAAGTATCGCAGTAGGTCTACTACTTGCCCCTTCTCCTCCTCTCTTCACACTGGCCAAGATCCCAAACTGTTTTTCCAGATGAAGCGGTGATTTATTTGTACTTTCTTAATGTAGTCTGCAGTATTTGCTGCTCAGAATATGGTCTCCACCCCACTGGGGAGTCTAAATGCAGACTTGGTAACTGGAACACGTCTGTTCAGGCCATAAGCATGACCCCGATGTTTGATCACTTGCAATTTCAATGCACCATTTTGCTTTCATGCTCACATTTCTGTTCTTGGTTTGTTTCAACGTTCCAGTGAAGTTCAACACAAACTGGAGGTACACCACTTATCTTGCAATGAGGTACTTTGCAACTTTCTCGACTCAATCTTAAGTTGAACTTCGGAATGAAATCAGTCCTCTGTTTATATAATAATCTCCCCTCACCCATCTGAGTGCCAGCATGCATCATGTTCTGACAGTTTCGTGTTTAGGCAGAGCTAATTGTAATTCTGCTGTTTACATCCTCTCTGATCCAAAGGCTTTGCTTCTTTGCTACTGCAGTCTCTTTGTTTCATGATATTTTTGGTATTTAATGTGTCTCACTCTGACCAATTCCTGATCTTCCCTTTTGTTCCATGTGGCCCTTCTTCCACCCCATCCTTCTTTAACAGCTTAAAACCCATCATGTTATTGCCTGTCTTCAGCTCTTAAGAACAGTCATATTAGACTTGAAACGTTAACACTTGGCTGAAAATCTTATTTTTTTTGACTAAACCTGAATTGTGTTAAATATATAGTGAGTTTGATGCAATGAGGCCTACCAAGTTCTCTCAACATACCTTACCAACTCATCAGTTTAAAAAACCCATCTTGCCACTACAGAACCTCTCATATCTAATTGCAGCCCCATCTTACCATCTACCATTCCTCAATCAAATTCACCACTCAGCAGACATCGACAAAAGCCTGGCAACTCTTGCACCAGTGACACCATTAAAAACCCATTGTGTACCCAGGCAGGTGCTGACAATCTGGAGCATAGTTCCCAATAATTGCCAGGGATGTGGGAGACAAAGGGTAATCAGCACCCAGCTTTTCCAGCAGAGACCAGTAGGTCCTACAGAATGTGATGATGCAGAGGTGAGACTTCTCCTTCTCCCAGATCACAAATGGAGGCTACAATATGTTAGCCCAGTCTGAGATTAATACATTCTGAGGCATCTGGAGGAATACTCACTGCTGTAAGAAGAAGGTCAATGACCTTTTCCATAATCCTAAACTACACTGCCTGCCTGTGCTTGGCCAGTATCCATCCAAACATTTCGTCGTCATGTATTGATCCAAATGTCTTTAAAGTGCATCCACCACTTCCTCTGGAAGTTCCCAGAGGTAGCATGAGTTTCTTCCACAATGCCTCTCATCAATCTCGTCTGATTCCACCACACATTTCACCATGGCCACATGGCTCAGGCACCTAAGTGATTCCACTCTGTTTTTCTCTCTCGCCAGATGCTGCAGGAGCTGCTGAGTTTTCCTAGCACTGCCTCTGTTTATTTTATATGTTTGACTGATAGGTTTTGGTTGGTCATCAAAAGAGCCTTGTGATGCCATTCCTTGCTTATGCTTAATCCCCTACAAGAGAATATCTGTGTTCCAGTGGCTGTCAAAGGCCATTGTGGTCTCCTGCAGAATGATATACAGGCCACTGAGTCAGGTGATTGTGCTTTTTTTCAGTGGTAATGACTGTAGTAACAAAGTTTGTAACTTCATTGCATCAGGGTCCTACCAAGTATTAGCAAATAACATGTCATAAGCGAGTTATTTTACAGTCAACAAATGCAGGAATTGGTGTTGGGTCTGCTTGTCACTTATGTAAATTATTTAAATGAGAATATAGAAGGCATGGTTAGTAAGTTTGTGATTGACACCAACATTGGTGGCATAGTGGACAGTGAAGAAGGTTGTTTCCAGTTACAAACAGATTTTGATCAATTGGGTTAATGGGCTGAGGAGTGGCAGATGGAGATTAATTGGGATAAATGTGAGGTATTACGTATTGGCAAAAAGAACAAATACAGGACTTATACAATTACATGTAGCACCTTGGATAGTCTTATAGAACAGGGAGACCTAGGGGTCCAGGTACATAATTCTTGAAAGTTGTGTCACATGTAATTAGGGTGGTTAAGAAGACATTTAGCACACTTGCCTTCATTGATCAGACCTTTGAACATATGAGTTGGGAAGTCATGTTGAGGTTGGTGAGCCCTCTTCTAGAGTACTATATGTAGTTCTGTTACAGGAAGGATATTATCAAGTTGGAGGGGGTTCAGAAAAGATTTACCAAGATGTTGATGGGAATGGAGGTTTGAGTTATGGGGAGCGGCTGGATAGGCTGGGACTTTTTTCACTGGAGCATTGCAGGTTGATGAGTGACGTTATAGAGATTTTAAAATCATGAGGGGCATAGATAAGGTGAATGACAAGGGTCTTTTCCTTAGGGTGGGGAGCTCATAACCAGGCGCATATATTTAAGATGAGAGGAGAATGATTCGAAAAGGACATGCAGAGCAACTTTTTTATACAGAGAGTGGCTCGTGTGTGGAATGATCTTCCATAGGAAGTGATAGGCAGAGATGCAATTGGAAGGTTTAAAAGACATTTGGACAAGTACATGAATAAACAAAGGTTTGGAGGGATATGGGCCAAGCACAGGCAGGTGGGACTAATTTAGTTTGGGAACATGGTCGGCGTGGACTGGTTGGACCAAAGTGCCTGTTTCTGTGCTGTATGACTATGACTCTTACAAATTTGACTGATCCCACTTTGCCAAAGAGTATGGGATTTTTGAAGTAATTAAGAGTGCAAGATGTAGTAATCCATACACTTCCAGGTGTACAAGCACTTGAAGAACTACACAAACACACTTGAAGCCAATAACCTCTATAAATAGAAAAGGCCATTGGGCATTCAATTAACGCGCATAACAGCCAGTGTACGTATCTATTTACTGAAAGCTCTACAGAGGCCTTAAATCTGCAATGCCATCAAATAAATCCATGCAGCTCAGAATTTCAGAAGTGACTAGGGCTATCTGCTCCAGTCGTGACTCAGGACCTCTTCTTGTAAAATGAAAATTTATAAAAAAAAGATAAGAACAAAATAGCTACAGTGCAGAATGAGGCCATTCAGTGTGTCATACCTGTCCTAGTTCTCTATGAGAAATTCACCCAGTCCCATTCCCTAGACTTTTCCTCATAGTATTCAAAAAGATGCACTTCAATTCGAGCACTGTGATGATCAGGATGCTTATGGAGCACAACCTAAGATTTTCCAACAAGGCTTTTGATACCTAAATAGATCTAAATTGCATTAGTTCCTCTCATTCATCAAGCTCTTTGAGCTGAATGATGACGATTGTCGCTTTCATTGCTTGCCAAAAAGATAAATGCATTTTACTAGGAACTTGGCCTTGATATCCCCTGATGATCTCTTTACTGGACATTATTTTTTCCCTTCTACACTGAGTACACCCAGTGAAATGTCCCAGTGATCAGGAGCAGTCATTTCACAAAACGCAGCAGTACTGGCAGGGTTAAAAATGGGCATAATAACTGGAATGACCAAGTGTGATTCCTTTAAAATACACATGTAAGTTGGTTCAGCTTCAAGGGATCTGTTCACTTCACAGTGACCTTTCAAACAGCAATAGGAAACAGACTTCAGCAGCGTTTGGAAGCAGATCGGAATGCTTAAAAAGTATTATATCTTGAAGTTGTGAATCATAAACAAATTCTTAGCCAATGACTTAAGGACAACTCAATACTGCAAAGGTAATAAGCTGAGGGGTACAAAATTAGAAGAAACCTCATATACAAGTTTTGTTGAAATTGACGATTCCAAGAGCACATTTGTCAAGTTGACTAATTTTGTCTACTTGATGAATCGAGTAGATATTGGTAACAAGTCGTTATTATAGGGATTCAACATTACTACCGTTTCTGAAAGATCTATATATGAATTCAGTCCATTTGGTCTACATGTGCCTCCGTTTTATCAAACACTTTATTGCCAAGACAAGAGGCTTTCATAACTAGAACTGAATTTCTAAATCTAGGCAATTGTTGCACCTCACTTTTGTGGAATTATTAAGCCTGCTCCAGACTAGAATTATAATAAAACTAAAAATGTACATATTACAGATATAATCTGAGATAATGGGGATTGCAGATGCTGGAGAATCCAAGATAACAAAGTGTGAAGCTGGCTGAACGCAGCAGGCCAAGCAGCATCTCAGGAGCACAAAAGCTGACGTTTTGGGCCTAGACCCTTCACCAGAGAGGGGGATGGGGAGAGGGTTCTGAAATAAATAGGGAGAGAGGGGGAGGCAGACTGAAGATGGAGATAAAAGAAGATAGGTGGAGAGGAGAGTATAGGTGGGCAGGTAGGGAGGGGATAGGTCAGTCCAGGGAGGACGGACAGGCCAAGGAAGCAGGATGAGGTTAGTAGGTAGGAAATGGAGGTGCGGCTTGGGGTGGGAGGAGGGGATAGGTGAGAGGATGAACAGGGTAGGGAGGCTGGGACAAGCTGGGCTGGTTTTGGGATGTAGTGGGGGGAGGGGGCGAGCTAGGCTGGTTTTGGGATGCAGTGGGGGGAGGGGAAGAACTGGGCTGGTTTTGGGATGCAGTGGGGGAAGGGGAGATTCTGAAGTTTGTGAAGTCCACATTGATACCATTGGGCTGTGGGGTTCCCAAGCGGAATATGAGTTGTTCCTGCAACCTTTGGGTGGCATCATTGTGGCACTGCTGGAGGCCCATGATGGACATGTCGTCTAAGGAATTTACAGTTAAGTAGAAGCAGATGTTTATGACATTTTCTGATGTCAGATGACCTGCCATTGATGGTTTTCTTTCTGTCAGTGTCCTTCTCACAGTTAAAAAAGAGGCTTTCCAGGACAATAAGATTCTTCTAACAAATAACCAAGCATGACCAAGTTGTAATGAAAGGTTTGTGTACTTTTTAATGGGCACCAATCTGCTGAAACTGTGGGTAATAAGACCCTAAAAATTTACCCAGAGCTTGATTATTCCCAATGATTTGTGTGATATAAGGTGTGTGATTTATACATACTTTGATGTCATTTGTTTTAAGGTTTGGATTTGATCTCGTGTCATGCGGATTTTGGTTTGTGTTTCTGAAGGGGGTTTAATGATTAACCCATAAGTATTTCTGAAGTCATAGCGATGTCTTAAAATATGAGAATGAGATTGTGTTCTTGAGGATTTTTTTAATATTGAGAGATGTTTTGTGAGTGGCAAAGAGCTGTGCATTCTTCTTTCAATTTAGAAAGTCAGAGAATTTTTTTCAGAAAGAAGAATAACTTTTTGGTTTCAGTGTGTCTGGTTTTGCAGAGATTTTGGCTGAAGCTGCACGTGTGAAAACAATAGCTCCTGAGAAAGGAAGACTGTTTAGACCTTTGAAGATATGGGTTACTTCAATGAAAAGAGTTCAGTGTTAAAGTGTAATGCTTTTGGCATCTGTGCGCTTGGCAGCCTTTTCTTATTATTATGGTGTCTTTGACAGTATAGCTTAGCTCCAATGTACCGTTAGGAATAGGTTCTCCTCCTTTCTGGTAAGCTCCACCTCCAGGAGCTCCATTACATCATTGGGGAAAAAAGATGACTCTCTGGTTGCAGCTGCTTTGGAGGCAGCAACAGATAAAGCATTTCCAAAGTTGACCACAAGAGCTTTTTGGGAAGAATGGAGATTTTTCCCTTACTCAAACAATTACAAATACAATTAATAAAAGGATTTCTTGGCATGAAATTTTTAACATGAATAGTTAAACGTAGGAATCTACCATAAAATAAAGTTGTGAGCTTTCCATGAAAAATTTGCAAAAGCCTTGACATCAAGGCCACAATTTATCAAGTAAGGCATCAAGGAGATCCGGCAAAATGGAATCAGTGCAAGTAGTGTCTACTAGTTAGAGTCATACCTGGCATGTAGGTTATTCATTGCAACTCAAGGATATCTCTCCAGGAATTCCTCAGGGTAGTGACATAGGCCGAACCATCTTCAGCTGCTTCATCAATGACCTTCCCTTCATCATAAAGTCAGAAATAGGGTACCTTCCAAACCTATTACTACTTCCATCTAGAAGGACAAGGGCAGCAGAGGTATGAGAACATCATCCCCTAGAAGCCACGCACCATCCTGATTTTGTTCCTTCATCACTGTTCCTTCACTGTTGCTGAGTCAAAATCCTGCAGCTCCCTCCCTAAGGACATTGTGGAGCCAGTATCAGCAAATGGATTGCAGTGGCTCAAGAAGGCAACTCACCACCAGCTTTGTTAGGGCAAATATGTATTGGCCAGTAAATGATGCCCATGGCCCATGGGCAAATAAAGAAAATAGAAATTCATAAAAAAATGAAAGAAATGCAGATGCTGAAAATGAAAAGCAAAAATAGAAGTTGCTGGAAAAACTCAGTAGGTCTGGCAGCATCTGTGGAGAGAAATCAGAGAAATCTGTCCTAAGGAAGGGTCACTGGACCCAAAATGTTAACACTGATCTCTCTCCACAGGTGGTGTCAAATAGAAATTTCTGCTTATTCAAGATCGAGCAAATGAATAATGTGTATATTGCTTTAAAGATGTAAATAGTTATGATATGAAAAATGGCATGATATTGGGTGTGAAAGGTGGTGACTCAGTAGGTGTTTTTGTGAAATATGCTTACTGGTGCTCATAGCTTGACAGAAATCTATGGACCTTTGAGTCTCTTTTATTCAACCCTTTTCTCATTATTGCACTGCCAAACATTTTCCATAACCTCTTATACCAGACAAAGTGACCATAAGACATAAGAGTGGAAGTAAGGCCATTTGGCCCATCAAGTCCACTCCACCATTTAAATCATGGCTGATGGGCATTTCAACACCACTTCCCTGCACTCTCCCTGTAGCCCTTGATTCCTTCTGAGATCAAGAATTTGTCGATCTCTGCCATGACAGCATCCAACATCCCACCCTCCACTGCACTCTGCGGCAATGAATTCCACAAGCCCACCACTCTCTGGCTGAAGAAATGTCATCTCATTTCAGTTTTAAATTTACCCCCTCTAATTTTAAGGCTGTACCACGGGTCCTAGTCTCCCCGCCTAACGGAAACAACTTCCTAGCGTCCACCCCTTCTAAATCATACATTATCTTGTAAGTTTCTATTAGATCTCCCCTCAACTTTCTAAACTCTAATGAGTACAATCCCAGGATCCTTAGCCATTCATCATACGCTAAACCTACCATTCCAGGGATCATCCATGTGAATCTCCGCTGGACACGCTCCAGGGCTAGTATGTCCTTCCTGAGGTGTGGGGCCCAAAATTGGACACAGTATTCTAAATGGGGCCTAACTAGAGCCTTATAAAGCCTCAGAAGCACATCGCTGCTTTTATATTCCAACCCTCTTGAGATAAACGACAACATTACATTCGCTTTCTTAATTACGGACTCTACCTGCAAGTTAACCTTTAGAGAATCCTGGACCAACAGTCCCAGATCCCTTTGCACTTCT
Organism: Stegostoma tigrinum; assembly: GCF_030684315.1. Classification (NCBI taxonomy): domain Eukaryota; kingdom Metazoa; phylum Chordata; class Chondrichthyes; order Orectolobiformes; family Stegostomatidae; genus Stegostoma; species Stegostoma tigrinum. The sequence continues at coordinate 26,593,198 of NC_081359.1, read as the reverse complement.
GATTTGCGAATTTTCTCACTGTTTAGAAAATATTCCATGCCTGTATTCTTTTTTCCAAAGTGCAAAACCTCACATTTACTCACATTGAATATTATCAGCCATTTCCTGGACCACTCTCCTAAACTGTCTAAATCTTTCTGCAGCCTCCCTGCCTCCTCAGTACTACCTGCCTATCCAACTATCTTCGTATCATCGGCAAACTTCACCAGAATGCCCCCAGTCCCTTCATCCAGATCATTAATGCATAAGGTGAACAGCTATGGCCCCAACACTGAACCCTGTGGGACACCACTCGTCACCGGTTGCCATTCCAAGAAAGAGCCTTTTATCCCAACTATCTGCCTTCTGTCAGACAGCCAATCCTCAATCCAAGCCAGTAGCTCAACTCGAACACCATGGGCCCTCACCTTGCTCAGCAGCCTCCCGTGAGGCACTGTATCAAAGGCCTTTTGGAAGTCTAGATAGATAACATCTACTGGGTTTCCCTGGTCTAACATACTTGTTACCTCTTCAAAGTATTCTAACAGGTTTGTCAGGCACGACCTCCCCTTACTAAATCCACGCTGACTTGTTTTAATCTGACCCTGCACTTCCAGGAATTCAGAAATCTCATCCTTGACAATGGATTCTAGAATTTTACTAACTACCGAGGTTAGGCTAATCGGCCTATAATTTTCCATCTTTTGCCTTGATCCTTTCTTAAACGAGGGAGTTACAACAGCAATTTTCCAATCATCTGGGACTTTCCCTGACTCCAGTGACTTTTGAAAGATCACGACCTAAGCCTCTGCTATTTCTTCAGCCACCTCCCTCAGAACTCTAGGATGTAGCCCATCAGGGCCAGGAGATTTATCAATTTTTAGACCCTTTAGCTTTTCCAGCACTTTCTCTTTTTTAATGCCTACCGTACTCAACTCTGCCCCCGACTCTCCCTAATTGTTGGCATACTACTCATGTCTTCCACTGTGAAGACTGACGCAAAGTACTTATTAAGTTCTTCAGCTATTTCCTTATCTCCCATCACTAGCCTTCCAGCATCAATTTGGAGCGGCCCAATGTCTACTTTTGCCTCTCGTTTGTTTCTTATGTATTGAAAGAAGCTTCATTTCTAATAGTACTAGCTAGCCTACCTTCATATTTGATCTTCTCCTTCCTTACTGCTGTCTTTGTTATTCTGGGATCATCTGGGCCTGCTGTGTTCATCCAGCCTCACATTTTATTATCTTGGAATCTCCAGCATCTGCAGTTCCCATTATCTCTGATATAGGCCTGCTGTGTTCATCCAGCCTCACATTTTATTATCTTGGAATCTCCAGCATCTGCAGTTCCCATTATCTCTGATATGGCCTGCTGTGTTCATCCAGCCTCACATTTTATTATCTTGGAATCTCCAGCATCTGCAGTTCCCATTATCTCTGATAAGCTTTTGTGCTCCTGAGATGCTGCTTGGCCTGCTGTGTTCATCCAGCCTCACATTTTATTATCTTGGAATCTCCAGCATCTGCAGTTCCCATTATCTCAGCTTTTGTGCTCCTGAGATGCTGCTTGGCCTGCTGTGTTCATCCAGCCTCACATTTTATTATCTTGGAATCTCCAGCATCTGCAGTTCCCATTATCTCTGATAGCTTTTGTGCTCCTGAGATGCTGCTTGGCCTGCTGTGTTCATCCAGCCTCACATTTTATTATCTTGGAATCTCCAGCATCTGCAGTTCCCATTATCTTTGTTATTCTCTGTCTGTTTTTGTAGCCTTCCCAATCTTCTGATTTCCCAGTGCTCTTGGCCACTTTACAGGCTGTCTCTTTTTCTTTGATATATTTCTTGACTTCCTTTGTCAGCCATGGCTGTCTAATCCCACCCCAGATAATCTTTCTTTTCTTTGGGATGAACCTCTGTACTGTGTCCTCAATTACACCCAGAAACTCCTGCCATTGTTGGTCTACTGTCTTCCCTGCTAGGCTCTGCTTCCAATTCTGAAATTACTTTCCTCACCACAATAAAATGGTTTCCAAGTCCCTCACCGTGTTAACTTTCCCACTCCTCAATGTCTTTAAGAAGGTGGTGGTATGCTGCCTTCCTAAACTTCTGCTGCTCTTCCAAAGCAGGTATACCCACAGTACCATGAGGGGTATTCTAGGAACTTTGACTAGGAGCCAGTGAAGGAACGTGTTAATGGTTCCAGGTTAGGAGAGAGTTAGTTTGGGCTAGGGATTGGGAGCACGGCGATACAAGGATGCAGAAACTTGCAGGTTGTTCAAATGGATCTCATGATCACCTTTCCAAGACATTCTTTCCTCAGTGCTTTTCCTTTCATGTGCTTACAGAGTTAATGTAGCGCATATTTGTTCTTGGTGCATTCGTTGAAAACAATCCAAAAGAAAAATCAGACTATGCCAGCCAACACACTGCAGAATTATATTAATGAAGTGTCCTGTATGAATTGTGCTGAAAGGAAGGCCTTTCAAGGATTAACACTAAGAAAACCGATTCGCTGCTTACGTCAAAACTGGGTGATTCATTTAACCTGTTTACATCATTGTGACAGCAGGGGCTGGGATGTGGCAGTCCTAGTGTTTTTCCATAAAGGACATGTAGGAGGGAGGTAGATCTGATCATCAGCAGTAGCGGGGACAACCGTTGCCATGAAAACAGATGAAGATGCTGAAGCCTAGAGATTTGATTCACCATTAAAACCTCTCGAGCAAAATTCTTGCCTTCAGTCCACCATTGCATTGGGGAGATTTTTGTTGACAGGTGTTACATATATACTGTCATGAAATTCCGATACATTGTGCAATTATTTTATGCAATTGTATCACTATTTCTGTAAGAGATTTATTTGACAGAAAATTGAGAGACATATTTATTTGTGACATTGTGGAATAAAGTGGATGTGACTGGAAAGTGCAGAATCTGGTACAATACTGAAATAGGAACAAGATGTCGTTGAGTGAATTTCAGCTAATCCTGGAATTGAAGTCACTGTGACAGAGGGATTACAGCCTGAAGGTTATATTGAGTGTGGCAACAAATAATCCAAAATCAAGGGTGCATCTAACATTTGGCTAAGCATTGTGACGTGTATGCTGGCAAGAGTAAAGTGACTAAAATGTGTAAATGTTGACATTATATTATCTAGAGGAGCAAATGTGCATACGTCAGCATAAACAGAAAGCATGATAGAACTGTTCAGGCTTTTTGTTCCTTTACACAATTACTACCTACATGAACAACAAGAATTTTCAATTATGATCAATCTTGTGTAGAAGTGGAAGAAGTCACTGGAGCTGACACTTTCTTTTGGCTGAAAAGGAAGGATGGCAAGATGAGCCTCAACAGTGGTCCACAGAATGGCAAGTGCATGAATAGTTCTGTACAGTTTAGAATTCATTGTTTTTGTATGCCTGTTGCCCAGACTAACATGGTTAGTCTCCTGAGTTGGGAGGACAATCACCTGATGAATGATTTCTCATTGATACCTACCATCAGTGATCCACTCTGGTCTGAAAATTCCTGATAACCCACAGTGCGAGCAGTCACCACCTTCAGTACCAACATTATGCAATTTGTGGGAGTAATCTGTTGTTTTAACTTCTTACATGGATCAGAATTTATTTGTTCAATCAATGTCTAATTTAGATTTGCCTGAAGACCATACATACCAATGCAAATCCTATGAGTCTGAGCATAAATCCAAATCATCTTTGCATAATATGGTTATGGTAATATATTTGACTAAATTAAATGCCACTGATACAATTTATACCATGGTCTGTTATGAAGTCCACAATGGATACTCATAAATGACAGACATTTTCTATCAGTACCATACATTTATTTTGCAATGATAATACAGTTTTCTCATTAAGGTTTAACTTTGTGCTGGAAATCAAAATAAAGCCTCTAGTCCAGCCTCTCACTTCACTGGAAATGATATACCACCTAATACTGATTCTGTTTTTGAAAAGAGTCAATCACAGGCTACCATTTGTGAATGTATTGGATTTCCCCTGTGAGAATGGTAGGATTATCTAACAGATGCCTGGCTCAAGTGCTTGTGAAATGTCTTGTTTTTTTTAAATGACACATTCACTAGTTCAGCTCTCATCTTCTGACTAGTGGCATAAGGAGACAGATGAAAAGAAAGAAGATTTGAACTTGAGTTCATAAAGCACGTTTTGTGATCTTGAAATGTCCTGAATGCTTTGCAACGACTAAAGTGATTGTTGTTTGTCTTCAAAACAATTTTGCCACTCTCATTTTATCCTAGTACCGCACATGATTGATAGTGGTGAAATGCTAAGTTACATATTGTAGTGATCAAAGTCAATAATTTTTGAATCTGTGAATGAAACAATTTCCAATTTAAGTTGTTTCATATGTCACACCGTGGAATTTCCATTCACTTGCACCAGTACCAATCCAAGTGGAAACAACCAAACCTATGCAAAAGTTCAAGAAATTTTCAATATAAATAAGTCAAAAACAAATTACATCTTGCTGTCCATGCCTTGGACTCTGTGACCAGTTTATGAATTAAAAGTGCTTTTCCCAATGAGATGGACAAAGGGACATAGACTTCGGTTTGTGGTTCAACTCGATTTTATTAACAAAATATTCCTTATTAAAAACATTATATGAGCATTTCTCAAATTCCCGCAATATTTACTCTCTGTCTAGCTCTATCTGTTTGAGAAAGGTTATTATCCACAATGATCCTTGAGTTTGAATTGGGCCATCCTTTCTCTATGCCATACGACTGTCTCTCTTCTATGAAGGTAGGTCTGACAGACCTGGGTTTCTCCTGGGTTTCCTGGGACGCCACATAGTCTTCTGCAATGTGTTTGGCTGAGAGTCTTCGCTGAGGGGTTGGCTTCCAAATCTGTGTTTTTATCCTCCCTAAACCTGGATCTTCTAGAATGTTTGGTGGCCTTTGGCCAAAGGCATCATAAACTGGTGTTCAAATCATCCAATGGGGTAGTGCCAATACCCTTCAGCGTTGCTATACCAGGAAGATGTAGAATGCACATACTCAGGCACTGGCTGGAAGTCAGGGTGCCAGAAGGTCTGGTTAATACTTCTCCTACACACGACCCTCGGGCTGGTTGTAACTGGTTCCCCTTAAACCTAAATAATCTCTCTGATGTTGGTTTCCATTGTTCTCTGTAGCCGATAGCCTACGGCTGCTATTGAATTTAGTTTGGCCAATTTTCTCTTGGGCCCGATTTCTCCAACTGTCAGTCAACTTAGAAGCTCCAATTTTGGGGCCACGATCACTTGACCACAATCTACATTTTTGTCCAATTTATCACATTTGTTCATGATCTGATTTTTTTTTAATCAGAGCCATCATATCCTTCTCTGTTACGAAATTGAACAAACCTCAACTTGATTGCAATTGCAAGTTTCCATTGATACTGCTGGCTAAGGAATGCTCTTCAAACTGCGTCATCTTCTTACATGCATTAATAAGCACATTTGTAGACTTGTTTTGCATCAAATAATATATGATTATTGGTCAAGTGTACACCAATGAAGCTATTATTAACCAAGTAGGATGTAAGTATCAATTTGCATGTGCAAATTAGCACAGTATTTATTTTATTTATTTATAACATTAATATGTTATTAATGTTACTAATTCCCAATCATAAATGGCTTGGTGGGTCATTTCAGAGAGCAGTTAACAGTCAACCACATTGCTGTGGATCTGGGGTCATATATGGGCCAGACGAGGAAAGAACAGCAGTTTACTTCCTCGAAGAACATTAACAAACCAGGTAGGATTTGCAATCATGATTAACGAGCTGAGAATGTCTATTCCAGCTATATTAATTATTTGAATGTAAAATTCTCCAGCTGCAAAGGTAGGATTTGATTTCATGTCACCAGAGCATTCGCCTAGGCCTCTGGGTTACTAGTACAGTAACACAACAGGGTACAATATAATCAGGTATAAATCTGGCCACAGTAGATTAATGTAGCCCACTTCCTCCTCATTCTCATTCATATTTACTTTCCATTAGCATCTGCCCACATCAAACCCCACCTGCCACACAAACAATTGGCTGATTTATAGATTTTCCTACATTGTGAACAAAAGGCTGATGCTTGCAACTCATCAGTTAAGTTCAAAATGGTTCAGGTCATAGAGTCATAGTGTTGTACAAAGTGGAAACACACCCTCCTGTCCAACTTGTCCGTGCCAACCTGATACCCTAAATTAATCTACTCCCATTTGCCAGCTTTTGGGCCCAAATCTAAACCCTTCCTAATCATGTACCATCCACATGCCTCTTAATTGTACAAGCCTCCACCATTTCCTCTGGCCCAGAGAGTTCTTTTTTGTGGGCACCACAGAAATGCCAGCAGCTTTGCGACTATTTTGAGCTGAATTTGTACATTAACTACACTTTTCATGAAACAAAACCTTAATAGATAGGGAAAGTGTTGCCCTTAAGAAAGTTCACTTTAATGATATCATGTACTCTATGGTGTATGTTTCAATGTTGTGTGTACAGCGAGTTGCTGTAGATTTATAAGCTTGCACACGAGCAAATCAAGTGGTTTTCTGGAACGTCACTTCATAACTTTTGTATTTTATTGTTTTGAATGAAATAACCTGCAGAGATAAATCAATCCCTGATGAATGATCGATTATTGACCTATTATCATTAAAATGCCCTGGTGGCAGCAGTAGGGCAACATCATCTTCATGACACATATTGTGCTTGAACATCTGTTATTGTGAAAGTACTAATGTTCATTAATAAGAAAAAAAAGTAAAACATTTAGAGAATCTTAAAACAATTAAAGCCAACAAAGATTATTGCAAAGATAGGATCTCATGGTCTTGGTAGTAATGTCTTCATCTGGATTGACGATTAGTGAGCTCACAGAAAACAGAGAGTCGGGATTGAAGGGTCTTTTTCAGGTTTGAAAATTGTAACTATAAGTGCACCACAAGAATTAGTCCTACAGGTTGTTTAGCTCAGTTGACTGGATGGCTGGTATGCAATACAGAAAAATGTCAATGGCATAGATTCAGTTCCTGCATTGCTGTAGTTATCATGAAAGACTCTCCTTTTCAACCTCTTCCCTACCCTGAGGTCCACCACTAGTCATCTTCCTATCATGACAGAGTAGGACCATGGTGACCAAACCTTCAGTACTGAGGCTTCAATTATGCTCTATCTATGTTAATGGCATGGGGGAGGCAAAAGTATGGATCTGATATACAAAAATAGTGGCAGAGCATGCTTTGATAAGGAGATAAGGTTATTGCAATTAGGATATGGATAGGTTGAGTGAGTGAACAAAAAAAACTGAACATGGAGTTTACTGTCAGGAAATGTCAGGCCATGCACCTTGGAACAATCAAATTGCATTTTACTTTTAATTGGCGAAAGACTCCAAAAAATGCAGCAGAGAAAAATCTGGATGTTCTGGTGCATTAATCACAACATAATAGCATGCAGGTGCAGTAAGTAATTAAGAAGGCAAATAAAATTTTGGTCTTTGTTGTTATAGGTTTAGATTTTCAAAACAGGGAAGTCTTGTTACAACTGTACATTGCATTGGTCAGGTTGTATTGTGTAAAATTTTGGTCCTTGTATTTGTTAAAGAATAAACTGGAATTCAAGGCAATTGAAAAAAGGTTCACTAGGCAGATTCCAGTATAAAAAAAATGAAAAACTACAGCTAAGTTTACACTAGAATGGCCTTTGATTGAATACAGACCTCAGGCTATTTTGATTGGTTCAATACTTCTTGGCATTTACTGTCATGTTCCTTAGGAGCTTTCAGTTCATTTTTAAGCTTCTGCTAACAATTTCATAGAAATTTTAGTCTTTGTTAGTCCATTATATCTTATTTCCTTCACAATGAGCTCTAATGACTGTCCGGTCGCTTTGAACAATATGATGATATTGACATCTGCCATAGATTTGCTGTGTAAAATATGTGTTCCCTTGTTGTACACCTAGTAACATTCTGGTTTGTTGATTGTTTCATGTATACGCCTCTGATGGGACACTAGATGGTCTTCATTGTAACTGGAAGGACTCCTGTGCGTGGCCTGTTTTAAATCTGTGCGTAGCTGCTTGTAGCAGCATCAGCCTTGTCTCTAGCTCATTACCTTTGACAATGCTTTCCTACCCATGCTTTACAAAATTGATGACAACCTCAGCATTTCTCTGGTGCATGCTGAAGGCTAAACCGTCTATATGTCTTGTCATTGGCATAGTGCCTTTCATGACTGGACGTGCCAAACTACTTTACAACCAATGAAATACCTTTGTCATGTACACAATGTTATTTGGGAGCTCTGCAAGTGAATTTACACAGTGAGCTCCCACAGACAGCCATATCATAATCACCAAATAATCTGCCATAGTCATATTGATTAAAGGGAGATATTACCTTGGACACAAGGGAGACTTTACTGGACTACTTTAGAATTACTTAGAATTTCTTACATCTATCCGAGAGTGCCAATGCAAACTTAGCCAAATATTTCAGAAAGGTGGCGTCTCCCACAGTAAAGTACTGTCTCAGTGTGGCAATGCTGTATCAGCTTTGATGTTTTTTGGGACTTCGATCCACAATTTTTGACTCAATGGTGAAAGTGCTCCCAGTAGAGCCACACTGAATTACTTGTGTTCTTTTCAAAGTGGAGCGGGGAAATTAATGCAACAGATTTCATCATAACTGAGGAAAGCTCTCAATCATAATGCTAAAGTTAGTGAAGGAATTGGAGATCCCAACTGCATGACTTTTCGAATAGTAATTAATCTCCTGATTTAGAAAATTAAATAACTTTTTCAATAGTTGTTAAGTTAGCATCTATCAACCTTCTGTTCATGATAACACCTCTTCTGTTCTTTCCAGATATATTACTAGCATGAATATTTGATAATGATATAAAATTTAAAAAGACTTTTAAAGTTGCAATATGCCCAGGGTATTAATTTGGTTTAGAATCTGCCCATTCTATAATCTTTTATTCGAGCTAACAGTGATAAATGATCTAAAATCGACTCATAGTATAGGTCATAATTTTGAGTAACTAATGGGAGAACATTGTCATAACACTTAGCAATTATTGACTCAAATAGTTTCATTTGCAGATACCATTGCTGGTTCTACATGTTATCCAGTAATCTAATGAAGCTTCATTGAGAAAAGCCTCAGGCTTTCTTTGATATTTTTCTCTTTCACAAAATTTGATCCAATTGATGTACATACATGAGGCTTATAAAGTAATTGTTCCAGTTACCAAGCTATTTCAGGACCACTCCAATGTTTCTCCACATTTTGTTTGTAACTACAAATCAAGGGTCTCAATGAAATATATATTTTGTGTATGTGTGTGTGTGATCACTTTTTAGTCTCAAATGTTTGATGGCAGCTTCATAACCCACTTGGTTTTGTTAACTGTGAGCGGCTCTTTATACTCATTATTCCTTTTCCCATTTAGATTCTGCTACCCCATGATTGCAATAATCATCCTCCCAACTGCCATAGCAGTGTACTCAGCTGACCCAGCTTGAAAATGTTTTCTCCCAGTTCTTCCTCTCCCAGACCTGGAAAACTATATAGATTTGAATATATTCTGAGTAACACCTGTGTTTTCAGAAGTGGGTATCAGAGAGATGATCTATCTACTGGAAACTTGAGATCAGTGGTCATATTGGTGCCGACAAGGGCCAGAAAAATTGGCTATGCACCAGTGGTAAACAATTTCACAACATCTTCTTGACAATAGCATTGTTTTGAGAAGACATGGCTGACATACATTAATTTCTTACATCCTAGCATATTTATTATGATATTTCACAAAACTTTTATGAATGGAAACCTCTACTGATCGTAATTATGAAAGGTAATTGTTAACTTACTCAGTGTTATATGTGAAATGGATTGGAAATGTAAAACACTGCAAGTACTCATGGCAGAGAAATAGGACATTCATTGCACTTGATCCTCTTCCTAACCGTCTTTATTCAATCCTATCTCCAAAGATTTTGCAACATAGAATTTGGATTCTGGCATTACCACACCAATTTTTAAAAAATATTCACTTGTCAGATGTGGGTGTCACTGGCTGGCCAGCATTAATTGCCCGCCCCTTGAGAAGGTAGTGGTGAGCTGCTATCTTGAACTGCTGCAGTCCACCTGCTGTGGGTTGACCCACAAAGCTATTGGGGATGGAATTCCAAAATTTTGACCCAGCAATGGTGAAGGAAAGCCAACATATTTCTAGGTCAGAATGGTGAGTGGCTTGGAGGGGAACTTGAATGTGGTGGTGTTATCCTAGATCTGCTGCCATTGTCCTTCTAGATGAAAGTGGTCTTGGATTTGGAAGGTGCTATCTGAGGATCTTTGGTGAATTTCTGCAGTGCATTTAATAGATAGTGCCACTGGGCGTCAGTGGTGGATGGAGTGGATGCTCGTGGATGCAGTGCCAATCAAGCAGGCTGCTTTGCCCTGGATGGTGTCAAGTGCCTTGAGTGTTGTTGGGGATGCATTCATCCAGGCAAGTGGGGAGTATTCCATCACACTCCTGACTTGTGCCTTGTAGATGGCGGACAGGCTTTGAGGAGTCAGGAGGTGAGTTAATCACCACAGTATTCCCAGATTCTGACCTGCTCTTGTAGCCACTGTGTTTATGTGGTGAGTCCAGTTGAGTCACTGGTCAATAATAACCCCCAGGATGTTGATAGTGGGGGATTCCTTTGAAAACTTCTGTTGACAGCAAACATTGGTCTATTCATGTGCCATATCTCCACCACAATGAAACTTCTCCTCTCAGGCAGTAATTAGTTTGTGTAGTTATGAGGATAGCCAGGAGAGTTTGGGAAGTGGAGCTGGAAGAGGTTGCAGTGTTGGGAACGGGGAGCATTTGTGGTGGTGGCGAGGGCAGATTTGTTGGCGGAGTGGGAGTGTGATAACATTCCCGTTATCTTAACAGCAAGTTCCCATCAGACTCTGCACCTGCTCAGAGCAGTCCCCACAAATCTGTGTGAAATATTTCAGAATGTAACGATTTGGCCAAACCGTCAATTGGAGATCATTCAAGCATATAGGTGAGATTCTTAGAGGTCATGATGACTATTAATAGTGAGGAATGCCTCAGCATTTGAGTCTATTGGGACCATAAGATCATGCTATCGCATCATTGACATCATTGAATACTGGGCGGTATTACCCAAAACAAGGGATACGCTGCCACATGCTTTGTTGCCACATTATTGACTGACTAGACTTGCTCAGAACAGAGTCAGACCCTATAAGTTAAAGTTGTCAGCTTGTATGTTAGCAAAATCAACCAATCACTACCACTGGCACATTCCTGACACATTCTTGGCGTATTTCTTGCACATCCCTGGCAAAGACCTCTCCTGCAGTAATACAAATGTTCCGGACAAGCAAATGTAGTTTCTGGTCCATTTTTCCCAAAATCAAACAGGCCCAAAAATTAAACCATTACACAAGTCATTATTCCCGCTGTAATCGAACATTCTATCAAACTATAAGTGATGCATACACAGTTCTGAGGAAGAGTCACCAGACCCAAAACGTTAACTTTGTTTTCTCCTCCACAGATGCTGCCAGACCAGCTGAGCTTTTCCAGCAACTTTGTTTTTGTTCCTGATTTACAGCATCCACAGTTCTTTTGGTTTTTATAAGTGATGCATACTCTTGCTGAGAGGGTAGAGCTAATGCAAGTACCACACAATTGAGTAAGCATTTCAATGCAACTGTATACGTATTAGAGCAGTTGTTTCATCCTCTAATTTACAATCGAAAAAAGATTAAAACCAGCTAAAAGTGGAGGGACTAAGGATTAATTTGAATTCTGTTGTCCCCATCGTAAGAACATGCATGTATTTGTGAGAAATACTGCTTTACGATTTTAACAAAAACTTCAGCCTCAGTATGTATAGTTATTCATTATTATCTAATGGGACGTATTAGTATATTAGTTAAGGGGCAGTAAATTATGGGCAACATATGGGCATCTTCCTAATACACACATGATGCACAAGGTTTATTGCATTTTAACACTGAAAATAGATTAATATCTTTACATTTCTGACATATTGAAATGGTACTATTGCTTCAATTATTGAGTGACAGTCACATCTTCAAAAGAAATGAATTTTTATCTATTTGAAGATTTTGCATGTGTATTGAACTTCATAGAGTAGCCTTCAGCAAGTGTTTGGAGATTTACAAGCAGCTCAGGCTCTAAGTAATGGTGTTTACGGAAAAAAGCTTTACTTTTTCAAAAAAAAACTTTCTTTTGAGTGACAAATAGAATTAATTCTACACAAAAAATGGATGTTGATCAATCAATAAAAATAACGCAGCATTTGTGGGCCCTAAGGCCATTTCAGTGTGTTTATATTATCATCAAATGTCAGATATTTTGAAATACAGCTAAAGAAACAGCAGGAACAATTGAGCATTTGGCAGGATGATTTTCTTTCATTTTGAGTGGTCCTTACAGTATTTTTCCCAGTGATGTCTGAAACAAATTCCAGCATGATAAATAGCCTTACATGTGAACATAGAACAAGATCAAGGCATGTGATACTTTGAACCTGCTCGGCCATTCAATAAGATCCTGGCTGAACTGATTTTCACATTAAATCTGCAGTCCTGCATATCCCCGAGAATCTTTCATCCCCTTGGTAATCAAGAGTCTAATCACGTCTGCCTAAAACAAATTGAAAGATTCTGCATCCACTGTCTTTTGAGGAAGGGAATCCTAAAAATTCGCAACCTTCAGAAAAACAAGTTTTCACATCTCTATCTTAAATGAGTACCCACTTATTTTTTAAATCGTTCTAGATTCTTCTGCAAGTGGAAACATCTTTTCAACAACCATCCAGTCACGTCTCCTCAACATCCTATAGGTTTCATTTGAGTCACCTCAAACTCTTCTTAAGCTGCAGAGGCTCCGGGCCTAGCCTGTCTAGCCATCCCTCAAACGACAATCCACTATTGCAGGGATTAGTCAGATTGACCTTCTCTGAACTGCTTTCTATGAATTAACATGCTTCTATACATATAGCGAATGGTGCTGTATACAGTACTTCAGCTGTGGTCTCACCAATGCGCTGTATAAATTTAACATAATCTTGCTACTCTTGAATTCAATTCCACTTACAATAAGAGACAATATCCTATTCGCTTTCCTGATGACTTGCTGCAACTACATAACAACCTCTGCGATTCGTGCACTTGAACTCTGATATCGCTGCAAACTCTCATCATTAAAATGCTGTACACATTATAATCCATTTGTCAGATCATTGCCTGCTCAGTTAACCTGTCTATATCCATTCGTATACTTCTCATTGCCTCTTTACTACTCACTTTCCTATCTATCCTCATGCCATCAGCAACTTTAAGTAGCATATCTTTGGTCCCTACATCCAAGTCATTTAATATAAATTTGTAAACATTATGGACCTAGCACTGATCCCTGTGGCACATCACTCATGATATTTTGACAGCCTGAGGAAAAATAACACATTTATTCCTACTCCTATTCATATTAAACAGCCAATTTTCTATCTACTTCAATGTATTACACCCAAAGCATTGAGTTTTCATTTTCCACAATAACCTTTAATGTGACATTTTATCAAATGCCTTCTGGAAAGGAGGTAGGTGGTGAAATGGAGTTCCATTCTTGGACAATAGATGTTTGAAAGACATCATCAAGGATTGATCACTAGCCTTAGTGTTGAGAAGCATCCAGACTTTGCCAAGTTTGGAAGAGATGAGACACAGACCGTTTGTTTGAAGAAAGTATGGATGGAAAATTTGAAAGGATGGAATGGGGTCAAATGTTTGGCTTAAAGGGCTGACTGGCTCCAGAATTTGCTGCTGTAGCTGCGTGGTCAACAATCATTGAAGGCTACAGAGAAAAGGAATATCAGTGCAGTGGCTAGTGGGTGCCACAGTGGCTCTGTGGTTAGCACTGCTGCCTCACAGCACCAGGGATCAAGGTTCAATCACAACCTCGGGCAACTGTCTGTGTGGAATTTGCACATTCTCTCTGTGTCTGCATGGGTTTCCTTCGGGTGCTCTGGTTTCCTCCCACAGTCCAAAGATAGGCAGGGTTGGTGGATTGGCCATGTTAAATTTCCCGTAGTGTCCACAGATGTTTAGTTTAGGTGATTTAGACATGGGAGATGCAGAGGTAGGGGGATGGGTCTGGGTGGGATGCTCTTTAGAGGGGCAGTGTGGGGCTGTTGGGCCAAATGGCCTGTTCTCACACTGTTGGGATTCTATGATCATTCCTTGTGTAAAGCAGTCTGGAGATTAGATATGTATGTTTCAAGGGTATATTTTTGTCATTTTAGAGGCTTGTCTAAGATAGGGTTAGTTTATGATTTTTTTGTCTGTAGGCCAACCAATTTGGTGTTAATGTTTGTGCTGTAATAAAGCTACAATCTTCCTTTCTTCTGATATATAAATATATACACACAGTGTGCTTTTTTTTCTCCTTTCAACAAAGTTATCCTTCTTTCTTCTTTATTCATTCTAGATATCATACTATCACTAATATTGGCATTTGTAATTGTCTTATAATTATCAAAATCATTACATTTGGTAAAATGCTTGTTTTAACATATTCCTGGAGTATTTCAACTCAGAATGCTTTTATCCAACACTTCTGTATGGTGCTATACCTCCATGCAAATCTTCTGTAACCTCACATCAGCACATACTATTAGCATTTCTTTTCTCTCTTTCAAATTTATTTTCTTCTAAATCTATCTTTTTCTCATAGTTGTGTTTAATCTGATTTCCTCAAATATCCCATGTGGTCATGATTTCTGCATTCTCACAACTAATTGACAAATCTTCTCTTCAGTTCTTTTTTGGGCTTATTAGTGACTATCTTATATTGGTGCTCCTTTTTTTAGATAGACTGACAAATAAAAATGTAAAACATGCTAAACATACAGGGTAATGAAAATCATTTGACCAATTAGTTCAGCTTTATGTGCACTATTATAAAAGCAAAGAATGCACATGCATCAGTCCATTTGGGAGGATCCTGACCCAGTAGACAGAGAGCTTCACCAGATTGTCTGCCCTGATGATGGTGGAGGGGTCTTTTATCCCCTTGGAGTTTTTCTGCCTCACTGCTTCTGAAGTCTTTCTGTCACTCTACAGACTGACTTATTCAGGAGTCTGCCTGAGTCTTAGAAAGCTATCCTTCAAAGATTTGGCAGAGGTCAAAGGAATTTGTCAACATCCACGTATCTCCTGATTAACCAGGCACTGACAAAGAATGGAACATTGTTTAGGATCAACTAGCTATTTTGTATATTTGAATCATCACTTTTGCCTACAAACAGGCAACATAGCATGGATTTGTTTTCAGAAACTATTTCCTTTCAGGCAAAGTTAAGCCCAAACACATTCAATCCTCTTCTGTGCAAATCTATTCATGAAATAAATGATCAGCACCAAGAAAAGTCAGCAGAAGTAGGAAATGAAAGTGAAGGTCTTTTTAATGAGTGAAAACACTGTCAAAGGCTTGTTGTAGAAAGGGTGCAGATTCTGCTCTGAAGCAGAGGGATGACAACAAAGTTTCTTTGTTGATGCTTTTCAAAATGGACTGCTGCGGCTGACTTCTAAGCAGAAAAACAAATATATACATTACAGTGTGACCATAACTCTCTTGCTATTTGTAAGAGTTTGCCGCGCACTTGTTCCAACAGTGACTGCAATTCAGAAGTATTTCACTGGTTATAAGGCACTTGGAGACATCCAGTGGTCTTGAAAAGCACTAAATGAGTGCAAACCTTGCTCTTCTTTTTAGATCTTTATGTACAAAAGTCAAACATTTGGAACGACAGTGTTGAAACAGGAAATTCCCTAAATTGCTTACAAAACGATTCGCAGCAAACAAGGTAACATATGGTCTATCACGATGAATAAACTGTGATGGACCAAATGGGCTTCCCACTCATAACTATCTTAGCACCTGTGTCATATCCTATGTGTTCCATATAGAAATCATACTTTGTTCTATCGGTCCGCCTCCCCCTCTCTCCCTATTTATTCCAGTTCCCTCCCCCCATCCCCCTCTCTGATGAAGGGTCTAGGCCCGAAACGTCAGCTTTTGTGCTCCTGAGATGCTGCTTGGCCTGCTGTGTTCATCCAGCCTCACATTTTATTATCTTGGAATCTCCAGCATCTGCAGTTCCCATTATCTCTGATACTTTGTTCTGTTGTTTCCAAATGCTGCCACACTAGGATGTAGAATTTTCTGAACTTCCCTCAAAGTTTCAATTGATAGAATCCCTGTGGAGGTATCGAATTGCAGCATGTCAGTTTCCAAGAATGGAGAACTCTCTTGCGGATTTAGTCCTTGCTGTAGAGCACACACATTGATGACTGCAAGTTTGGGGACTCCAATTATATATATAAAAGTATATTTCTAAAATATCCTAAGAAATCGATCTTATTAGAAATGAGCTATAAAGTCATTTTTGGTGCATTACATGTAAGGTTTCCCTCTGTGAGCCCTAGTGTGTTTTCTTACACTGCCTTCCCAAACGCATCTCATTAACTCAATGAAGCTTTACTGATTATATATTCTCACTTGTTGTGAATGGAAGAATGGCATGTGCCGGGATCTCCTCAGATGCCAGTGTCATTTTTAAAACTCAGCTTTGCACCCAGTCAGTTGTGTGCAGAATTCATTTGCTCCAGACAGGTGGCACAGAGGGCAATTGATACCCCAGTTTGTTGAGGTGGAGGTCCTGCTTAAGGGGGAAAGGGCGTCATGGTGGCTAGCCATGGAGCCTGCCCTGAAATGTTCCCAACTGATAGAGGTCTGGATCTTTGTTCAGGTAACTCCCTCCTCCCTGGTGTGTCACAGTGTTCATAGCTCAGACTCCAGCTCATCAACTCTGAATTAGAGTATCTCAAGTAACTAACACTTGCTACTGATACGCTCATGATGAACTACATTGGTGTCCGCTGGCTCCCACAATTTATAGGCACACATACCATCTCGCACTGCATCTCAATTTTATTTACTTAGTTCTTAACCTGTTGCTTTAAAAAAAAATCCTATTAATCTTTTAGTTTGTAAACTTAAATTTGCCCTCAAAATGAAAGTAACCTATAATGGATCGCCAAATTAGCACCTATGAAATTGCAGTTTTCCTGTGATGTCATGCTTGCTTTGTTTTGTGCTGGGCCCGATCCTGTGTTTCAATTTATCCTGTTGTAAAAAAGCCTTACAAACAATGAACTGGAAAAGCCAGCATAAAGCACGTCTTGCCCTCTGCACCAAATTCCCACGTGGGTCCAAGTTCCCAAACTATATCATCACTTGGGCTGTGTTTTACTCCAGATGTGATCTCTGTTTCCAGACTTTTTGAAGCTTACTGGTCATGCATTTGGAACAAGCCTTCCCTTTTACAGAGCTGAGGTGTGCTGAGGTAATTCACACCAGTTAAGCTTCAATAGTAAACAGCACCGCTTGAGGCCCTGTTCAAGCTTTTGGTGATTGATAAGTATCCCTCAGTTAGCTGAGGGACGCTTATCTTGTGAACATTTTCATTTGAATACAGAAATTTAAATGTTGAAAATCACAGAGAAAAGAAAGATTTATTCCTGTGCTGCCTCCCAAGGCAATGAACTACATGCTCACTTAGGTTGTGTCTCACTCTGGATGTGATCTCTCTTTCCTGATTGTGTGAAGCCTTGTGCTATCTGGCACTTATGTGATACTTATCACTTACTAACCATCCTGGATTTTGGCTAGGTCTTGCTGCATTTTGAGATGGACTGCTTCAGTATCTGAGGAGATGTAAATGCTGTTGAACGTTATGCAATCATCAGTGAACATCCCTACTTTTGGCCTTAGGATAGAGCAAAGGTCATTGATGAAGCAACCAAGGTGGTTGGACCTAGGGCACTTCCCTGATTCCCAATAGCTGTAGTTTTGTTAGAGTTCTTTGATGGTCAAATGCTGCACTGATGTCAAAGGCAGTCACTCTTATCTCACGTTGTAAGTTTATCTCTTTTGTCCATGTTTGAACCTCACCTATAATAAGGCTGTGTTGATCCGTCAAAACTCATTAGTGAGCAGCTTTTCACTTTGCAATTGCCACATTGCCGTTGTTGATAACCTCTTCCATCACACTGCTGATTATTGAGTGTGGATTTATAGGGTGGTAACTGTTTGTGGACAGGACTTACCTTGGTAATTTCCCACATTGTCAGGTAAGTGTCAGTGGTGTAGCAGTACTGGAACAGCAGGGCGAGGTACACAGCTAGTACCGGCGCACAAGCGTTTAGTATTATTGCTGGAATGTTAACTTTGCTCATTGACTTTGCACTGTGTAGTGCCTTCAGGTGTTTTGTGAATCAAATTGAGTGAAGACTGACATCTGTGAGCTGAGGGGCTCAGGAAGAGGCTGAAATGGATTATCCATTTGACAGTTTGGACTGAAGACAGATGCAAATACTTCAGCCTTGTCTTTTGTGTGAATGTGATGGTCTCCCTCATTATTGAAGATTAGGGATACTTATACAGCTTCCACCTCCTGTTAGTTGATAAATTGTCTACCATAATTCGCAACTGGATGGAGGCAGCACTACAGACCTTAATCTGTTCTGTTGTTTGTGTGGCGCTGTCTGTTGCTTGTTACTTATGCTGTTTGGCAGGCATGTAGTCCTGTGTTGTAGCTTTAGCACTTCTTTTGATATGCTTAGTGCTGTTCTTGGCATGCACTCTTACACTCTTCATTGAACCAGGGTTAAACTTCCCAGCTTAATGATAACGATAAAGTGGGGGAATTTGCCAGGCCACGAGTACAACTCACTCATTAATAGTCGAAAGCTTTTGTTCATGTAGTCATCTTCAGTGAAGCCAAACAGATAGACTTGTCATATAAGTTGGCTAATTTGGTTGGGATGTTGTTAATGATCACTCATTATTTGCAATATCATAGCATGCAGTTCATCTGGCAACATTGTGCAACATCAGGCATACATTG
Organism: Stegostoma tigrinum; assembly: GCF_030684315.1. Taxonomy (NCBI): domain Eukaryota; kingdom Metazoa; phylum Chordata; class Chondrichthyes; order Orectolobiformes; family Stegostomatidae; genus Stegostoma; species Stegostoma tigrinum. The sequence goes on along the minus strand of NC_081359.1, from coordinate 26,574,151 downwards.
AGCAAGTCATTAATGCCAGTGTCTGTAAAAATAAATTTCTCATTTTTGTTCCATATTTAATTTGTATTTTTATTGCTAGAGATACAATTTGAGTTTTAAAATATTTGGGTCACAGAAATAGTTGGGCTAATTGTCCAACACAAGCATGTCAGTCCACAAACTGTACCATTCATGTATGCTTTATCACTCATTCACCTATACCTTTCTTGGGCTGTACAGATGTGTGCTCAAACTAGCACTTCCCACCCTGGTGATTTCCATCCTACAAATTCATATATGGTGTGCTCAAGAATGTAATCTGTTGCTTCTTTTCAGAATAAACCACGGAGGCGGCTGAGTACCAGTGAGGGTTTCCCAGCATTAAAGTGGTTTCTGTGATAAGCCTGCTGCCATTCCAAAACTAGATGGACAGTCTGGTCAAGTTTACTTTCCAGACAGAAGATCAGTCGTGGTATAGGGTGCAGCAGACAGCTGTTAATATGCTGTTGCCTGGACAGAAGATATGATTACATATCAGATGTTATCAGATCGAGCTTGACCTTATTCCCAATCACTGTGTCACCATGCACATTGTCAAGTTCCGTTACAGCAAAAAAATCACTAAAAGTCCCTATCAATTGGGCTCACTATTCAGGCAAGATAGTAAATTATTTTGTCCAAGGGAAAACACAGTATTGCATCCAAAGATAATAAAATGTGAGGCTGGATGAACACAGCAGGCCAAGCAGCATCTCAGGAGCACAAAAGCTGACGTTTCGGGCCTAGACCCTTCATCAGAGAGGGGGATGGGGTGAGGGTTCTGGAATAAATAGGGAGAGAGGGGGAGGCACACCGAAAATGGAGAGAAAAGAAGATAGGTGGAGAGGAGAGTATAGGTGGGGAGGTAGGGAGGGGATAGGTCAGTCCAGGGAAGACGGACAGGTCAAGGAGGTGGGACGAGGTTAGTAGGTAGATGGGGGTGCGGCTTGGGGTGGGAGGAAGGGATGGGTGAGAGGAACAACCGGTTAGGGAGGCAGAGACAGGTTGGACTGGTTTTGGGATGCAGTGGGTGGAGGGGAAGAGCTGGGCTGGTTGTGTGGTGCAGTGGGGGGAGGGGACGAACTGGGCTGGTTTAGGGATGCGGTGGGGGAAGGGGAGATTTTGAAACTGGTGAAGTCCACATTGACATTAGGCTGCAGGGTTCCCAGGCGGAATATGAGTTGCTGATTCTGCAACCTTCGGGTGGCATCATTGTGGCACTGCAGGAGGCCCACGATGGACATGTCATCTAAAGAATGGGAGGGGGAGTGGAAATGGTTTGCGACTGGGAGGTGCAGTTGTTTGTTGCGAACTGAGCGGAGGTGTTCTGCAAAGCGGTCTCCAAGCCTCCGCTTGGTTTCCCCAATGTAGAGGACACCACACCGGGTACAGTGGATGCAGTATACCACATTGGCAGATGTGCAGGTGAACCTCTGCTTAATGTGGAATGTCATCTTGGGGCCTGGGATAGGGGTGAGGGAGGAGGTGTGGGGCAAGTGTAGCATTTCCTGTGGTTGCAGGGGAAGGTGCCGGGTGTGGTGGGGTTGGAGGGCACTGTCGAGTGAACAAGGGAGTCATGGAGAGAGTGGTCTCTCTGGAAAGCAGACAGGGATGGGGATGGAAAAATGTCTTGGGTGGTGGGGTTGGATTGTAGATGGCGGAAGTGTCGGAGGATGATGCATTGTGTCCGGAGGTTGGTGGGGTGGTGTGTGAGAACGAGGGGGATCCTCTTTGGGCAGTTGTGGCGGGGGCGGGGTGTGAGGGATGTGTTGCGGGAAATACGGGAGACGCGGTCAAGGGCGTTCTCGATCACTGTGGGGGGAAAGTTGCGGTCCTTGAAGAACTTGGACATTTGGGATGTGCAGGAGTGGAATGTCTTATCGTGGGAGCAGATGTGGCGGAGGCGGAGGAATTGGGAATAGGAGATGGAATTTTTGCAGGACGGTGGGTGGGAGGAGGAGGTGTTCAACCTCTATTGCATCCAAAGTGTTGTTTGGCAACATTCCAGGTGTTACAGACAGATGCACAATGTTCTTGTAGCCATCTCTTGTTCCAAGGCTGAATTCTTTATACTGGTCATAAAATTGCTCATTACATATATTCTATCAGTCTCGTGTGCTCTGAAAGTATTCTTTTCAAAGATGGGCTTACTTTTACCACCTGAGTTTGGAGTTGATCTCACCTAACAGTCGCAGAATTCTCGCTCCTCCAGATCCATTTTCATTTGCTCCTGCTCATTTTTGCTCAATACTTCACTCGGTGTGCTGCATTACAATTGATTTTCTAACTGGTCTGAAGTGAGAGCATTCATGCTATGTTTGCATTTTTACTTCCAAATTTCAGAATGGCGTGTTTTGAGCCATCCATGCTGGAACTGGCTTTGTTACTGCCTATTATCAATGGTTGACTGAAACAGATAATAGTATTTCAGCTTCTAGTTTGAGCTTTGGATCAATCCAAAGACATAGAGACACTGTGCTCCCTAATGAAATGTGACCTATCTATTCTGAGATGATTTGAAGATAGGTTATTTAAATAACAAAGTGAACTAGAATACAGATGTTTTTCAAGCAATGTTTCTGAGATAAACTTCATAAACCTTTCAAAAAATAGACTAAATTAACTATTATTTTTCTATATTACATTTAGGAAATACCTCTAAGTGTGTTATCCTTTCATGGGATGATGCCATTGCTAAAAAGGTGAGTACTTGTTGCCATCTCTAATTGGATGATCCCTCTCTTGAACCCTGCAATCATGTGGTGTTAAGAAACCCAGAGTGTTATTAGGGAGTGAATTCCTGGATTTTGGTCTAAGCCAGTAAAGGAGTAGTGATATAATCCTCAGTCAGGATTTTGTGTGGCTTGGACAGACACTGTCATGCATCTACTACTCTTACCTTTCAAGGTGGTGGAGATCACAAAATTGGCAGGTGCTGTTGAAGGAATCTTGATGTGCTATTGCAGTGCATCCTGTTCATGGTGCCCACTGTTGCCACTCTTCATCGGTAGCATGGGGAATAGATGCTTAAGGTGGTGAAATCTTATGCCACCCAAGTGGCTGATTTATCCTAAGGTCAAAAAACACACCACACCAAGTTAAAGTCCAGCAGCTTTATCTGAAAACCCAATCTTTCAGAGTCTCGCACCTTCTTCAAGTATTAATGAGACAGGTGGCATCAGACACAGAATTTATAAGCAAAAGATCAAAGGGTCATAGTACTGATGCAAATGTATTGAACAAAGCTAAGATGGTTGTTAAATCTTTCATCAGTTGGAAAGGAAATAAGGTTTCAATTGATTAATATGTAAAGCCCAGAATTTATTTCAAGTCACTGCCCCTAGATAACTAAACGTTATCTGATGTCTCAGGTCAAACATTGCATTTTAGGTGTGAGGCCTTGTTTAGAATCTGTCTGTAAAACACAGTAAGTGAATTTCTTGCCTCAGAATTCATAGCCTCTGACCTGGTCTGGTGCCACAATATGTAAATGGCTAGTCCATACAAATTTCTAAAGATTTGAGTAGGAAGGTGAGGTAGTTCAGATATAGAGCTATCCTAAAAAAAGTAACAGTTTTATTGCTATTTACTGTGGCTATTTCCCACTGGTGGATATCCCTTCTCCTTAACTGCATAGGGTTGTACTCTGAGGGAATGAGACACAAAGCCTTACTCAGCAGTATGATCTGTACCACATTGAAGCTGGAGGAATGTGCCTCATAAAGTTTGGAATAAAGAATCCTGTAGTGATGGCTTTAGCATTCGCAAGTGACTCTTTCACTTATGAATGGAAGCTTGCAAAGTGCTTCTCCATTTGTCTGTTTTAATGCTTTTTGGAGCAAGCAGAGCGAGTCTTAATGAGGAACGTGAGGCAGACCTGGCTGCATCAGAAGTGTTCTGAATGTATCTGTCAATAAGTGTTCTCATCTGTGATCAGATCATCGGCAGAAAGACAATGATTCTGAAGGTTCTGAAATGTAAGCACCAAAATGCTCCATGGTGATTTGAAGACAACGTTTTCTCCAATCTAGCAGAGTTGCAGTTGTTAAGGTCACAAATACCCTTAATGTTTATGCTGCAGGCCTTTGCAAAGCTGCAAATAAGAAGACAAGCATCGTAAAACCAATCTGCTGTTAATAGACATATTGATCACTCAACAAACCATTTTGTCTCCTTCTCTATGGTGAACTGACAGTAGCTTGTGCATTTTACTGGAGTGGCAATATTCCAAACCACCCAGGTGGTTGTAGATTACACTTATCTAGATCAATGCTTCTGTTTGCATTGATCTCTATTGGAAATGGAAAGGCTTCTACTTAACAAATATGCGGCTCGTTTGCAATTATTAAGGCACATTATACAGATCAATGCTTGTTTCCAGGCAGCTGTCGCAATGCTTGCATTTTAAGCCAATCTGTAATGCCAGCAGCCTTTGGTCTGCAAAACAGTGTCAACGGGGTTGCTAGGCAACCAAAACTGTAATCTGGAGCTCTGATTTGTGCATGGTCTGTGGCCAGCTGAAAATAGATAACATTAAAGGACATGTAGTTCATAACAGCAGAACGCACATGGATACGTTGAAGGAACATTTCCGGTTTTTTGATACATCTAGGGCATCTTATCATACATTTAGGCAAAGGTGGCAACAGTCCATAGTCTACACCTTCTCACTGTAAACAAACATTGTGAAGGTTACCCAGGAATTGAAAGGAGACAAGGATGTGCTTGAAGAATCTTTTGGAAGAGAAGACATTGAAGATTGAACACTATCCTGTCCTTAGCTGCATTTCTTTTGAAATTATGCTCCCAATAAACAAGATTCTCCACTGCCTGTGAGTATTTAGACGTTCCTCCCCACCCCCCAAACAATGTTTTATAATTTACAACAGGTACACCAATTCAGCAAAAGATAAAATTATAGCCAATTTCTCCAATCACACTGCCACACCAGTTGAGATCAAAAACAGTGGTTATTTTAAGTAACTATGGCAAGTTTTAATGCTTGCTCTGAGAAACATGCAAACACTTAAAACCACACACTCCTGATTTTGGCACAGTAGCAATGTTGCAGAAGATTCTGTACCAAATAGAAAAATGAGTATTTTCAATTGAACATGAGATGGATACAATGTAGAATTTCTGTATTCGTCCGTGGGCGTGTGCATCGCTGCCTGGCTAGCATTTATTGTACGTCCCTCGTTGCCCTTAAGAAGGTAATGGTGAACCACGATCTTGAACCAATGCAATCCACCTGCCATGTGTTTAGGGAGGGATTTCCAAGATTTTGACCCACCAACAGTGAGGGAATGACAATATATTTTCAAATCAGGATGGTAAGCAGCTTGGAGGTGGTGGTGTTCCCATATATCTGCTGCCCTTGTCCTTCTAGATGGAATTGGTTGTGGGTTTGGAAGGTGCTGTCTGAGGATCCTCATGAATTTCTGCAGTGCATTTGGCAGATAGTACACACTGTTGCAACTGAGCATCGATGATGGAAGGATGGTGTGCATAAACATCTACACATTGGTGCCAATCAAGCCAACTGCTTTGTCCTGGATAGTGTCAAGTTTCTTGAATGTTGTTGGAGCTGCACCCATCCAGGCAAGTGGGGAGTATTCTGTCACACTCCTGATTTACTCCTTATAGATGATGGACATGTTTTGGGGAGCCAGGAGGTCAGTTACTCACTACATTATTCCCAGCCTCTCACCTGATCTTGTAGCAATAGTCTTTATGTGGTGTGTCCAGTTGAGTTTCTAATCAATGGTAACCCCCAGGATGTTGATAGTTGGAGGTTCAGTGATAGTAACACCATTGAATGCCATGGGGCTGTGGTTAGATTGTCTCTTAATGGTGATGGCCATGGCTTGTGTGGCATGAATGTTTCTTGCCAGTTGTCAGCCCAAGCCTGGATATTGTCCAGGATGTATTGCAGTTGAGCATTGACTGCTTCAGTATCTGAGGAATTGTGAATGGTTCAGAATATTGTACAATCATTGGTGAACACCCCTACTTCTGATCTTATGATGGAAGGAACGTTATTAAAGAAGCCACTGCAAATGGTTGAGCCTAGCACACTACCCTGAGGAACTCTTGTGGAGCTGAAAGGACTGACCTCCAGCAACCATGACCATAGAATCCCTGCATAATGGAAACAGGCCCTTCAGTCCAACAAGTGCACACCGACCCTTGGAGCATCCCACACAGACCCATCCCCCTATAACCCACATAAGCTATACATCCTTGAACACTATGGGTAATTTAGCACAGCCAATCCACCTAACCCCACACCTTTGGACAGTGGGAGGAAACCAGAGCACCTGGAGGAAACCCACGCAGACACGGGGAGAATGAGCAAACTCCACACAGATGGACACCCAAAGGTGGAATCGAACCTGACTCCCTGGTGCTGTGAGGCAGCAGTGCTAACCACAAGGCCACACCATCTTTCTACCTGCCAAGTATGACTCCAATCAGTGGAGAGTTTGCCCGGAATATCCATTCATTCCAGTTTTTCTAGGGTTCTCTGATGCTATACTAAGTTGAATACAACCTTGATGCCAAAAGCCGTCACTCTCCCCTCACCTTTGGAATTCAGCTCTTATGCCCATGTTTGAACCAAGGCTATAATGAGGCAGGGGCTGAGTGGCCCTGGCAGAGCCCAAACTGGGCGTCACTGTGCAGGTTATTGCTGAGCAGGTGATGGTTGACAGTACCGTTGATGAGATCTTCCATTGCTTTATTGATGGTATGTAGCTTGTGTATTGAATGTGAGATAGACACCAGATCGGTGCAGGATGAGTTTTTAAAGGATATTGGATTTATGCATTTAGGCACAGGACAGATGCAAAATTGGCCTAGGCGAGCAAGAGTTGTGAAGGAAATGGTCATAGTAAATGGACGCTGAGCATGGAATGAGAAATGGACGCATGATGGACAGAAGATGGGTGTGAACTGAGTGTTGTATATATAAGACAAGATGAAAATGAGCTAGCATGAAGTCATTGTGAAATGGATATGAGATGGGCACAGGATTTGTATTTCGATCGGAACATGAAAGGAAAGCCCAGAGGCTCACTGCGTATTAAGGCCAGCTGAACAATACTTGTGAGATGTAAACATTTGATGGATCCTTTGTTGCAGCTGGTCATTGGAACTTTTGCAAAATCCAATTTGTGCTGTAAATATATACTAGGAGGCAGATCCAGGCTACAGTGACTGGCACTACTGCTATAGAGCTCTGAACAACTGAATTAACTTGATTTCAGCTGGTAAACAATAAGGTTGGGGCAATTGGCTTTACTGGCACAGAGTGGGGAGGAGGATCATTTGCTAGGGTTTGGCTCTTAGTGGCCATTAAGTGACCCTTAATAAGTAAAAATTGTATAAGGACCTGTTCAGTGTTGGTAGTAATGCTCTTGAAAACTTTCAGAAACTGCTCAGTTGAGCTCACGTATGAACATGACTATAAATTCACAATTCATTTCCAGCTGATGAATAGGTTTCCATTCGATAATCTAATCTAATTATGACCTGTTCTAGCTACCCAACTGTATTTATAGACAATGGCATGAGTGTTGTAATCTAAGTCCAGAAGATAAATATGCTTTGCCTCATCTTTCTAGTGAAGGCAAATCTATGGGCCTGGTAATCGACCATATATTGTCCAGGTGTAAAAGTAGATTGAGAGGGAAACAGTCACTCAAATGCTGCTGATGCACTTGTTGATGATCTAAATGCCATATTTCCATATGTTGGGAATCAAATAAAAGGGAATATTATCATTCATGGATTCGTCTATTCATTAACCTTTGAATTAAATTGCTGTTGATAACAATTTTCTCGGTGACAAACATGTCAAAAGTGAAACACAACTGTTATTTATGATTCAATAATGTATGCTAATGTGCGGCATGTGTCTATTTTATTAATTAGCTCTCAACATAGATTGTAAAATTCCTTTTTAATATAATAGATTTGACCTTGGGGCATTAGACTGCATGAATAATCCATTAGCCTCTATGACGATTTTGTTCTTTATAAACTCATTATCTTTAACACTTTGAAAGTTACAGTGCAATTTATGCTAATTGCTTATTTTAAAAAGGATCTTTAAAGGAACTTTGACTTTTTTTTAGTGGCATAAACAGTTTAATAGACTCATCTAAAATTCTGTGGTATGTGAACTAACTTAATTCGAATCCCATTCACCTATAATCCCAGTATTTGATGATATGTTTTCTCCCAGTTTGGCAAAGCCTTGGGTTTTAAAATTCTCATCTTTGTTTTCATCACCTGCCATAGCCTTGCCCTTCCTTTCTCTACAACCTCCCTCAGCACCACAACTCTTTTGTGATTTCTGCATTCTCCAGTCCAACCTTCCCGGCACAAATTCCTTCACCATTGGCTGCCTGAGCTCTAGTCTCTGGAATCTGCTCCATAAACCACTTCACCACTCCATCTTTCTCACCTTTTAAGTCACTTTTAAAAACATATCTCTTTGAATACACTTTGACCTTTCAGGATATCTCCTTGTTCATTTCAGCGTCAAATTGTGTTTTTTTAATACTCTTGTGGAATACTTTAGGATGTTTTTCTAAGCTTACATGTGTTAAAAAGATGCAAACACTTTCCGCGGTTGTTGTACATTATGTTATAACAATGTCATAAAAATATAATGAATATCTTAAAAAAGGGATTTACTAATCCATGCCTGGATATCGTTTAGTAAAACCACAAGGCCATAAGAAAAATGAACTGGAGTACACGGTTCGGCCTTTCAAGCCTGCTATTCAATAAGATCATGGCTTATTTGACACTCTTCACCTTCACTTTCCTGTGTATTCCTTGTAACTCTTGATTTCCCTTACTGATCGATAATCTATCTATCTCAGGTTTAAACATACACAAGGACTCTCCCCCCAAGCTTTCCATGGCAAGGAATTCCCAAAGACCCAAAAACCTCTGAAAGAAGCAATTCCTTCCCATCCCCGCCTTAAATTAGTACCCCTTAATTCTGAGACAACACCTTCTCATCTATACTCTGTTAAAAGGGCAAACATCCACTCAGAATTTACCTTGCCAAGCTCCTCAAGAATCCTTTATGTTTCAGTGAGATCACCTCTTATTTCTTCTAAACTTCAAGGTGTAGAGTCCCAAACCTTTGCTCATTAGACAATCCTAGTGAACCTTCTCTGAACATCCTCCAACAAAACAATATCTTTCCTCAAATAAAGGGACCAAAACTGCTCACAGTATTCCCAATGTGGTCTCATCAGCTGTAGACTTCCCTACTCTTATGCTCCAGCTCCCTTGAAATAAAGGACAACATTCCATTTGCCTTCCTAATTACCTGCTACACCTGTGTGTTAACCTTCTGTGATTTGTGCACAAGAACCCCCAAGTCTCTTTGTGTTGAAGCTTTCTGCAGTTTTCTCCATTCAAATAATACTATACTTTTGGTCTCCCTTCCAAAATGAACAAGGTCACATTTTCCCACATTATACTCCATTTGACAATTTTTTGCCCACATAGTCATACCTGTCAATATCCGTGAGCTGTTTATATCCCTCTTGCAACCTGCCTTTCAACCTGTTTTTATGTAGGCTGTAAGTTTGACTATAGTACGTTTGCTTTCTTCCTCCAAGTCGTTAATATATATTGTAAGCAGTTGTGGTCCCAGCATGGATCCCTGTGAAACCTTACTGGTCACAGGTCACCACCTGAAAAAGAAGTTCTTATTCCCACTTATCATCTGCTCATTAGACAATTCTCTAACCGTGCCAACATACTACATCCAACACTGTGGGCTCTTTGTCTTATGACTTAACTTTTGTGAGGTGCCTTGTTGAATGCCTTCTAGAAACCTAAGTACAGAACTTTTCCTTGTTTCTCATTATCTACTGTGTTTGAGATTTCCTTGAAAAACTCAGATAAACTAGTCTAGTAAACTTGCCTTTCTAGAAGTCATGCTGACTCTGCTTGATTAGAATATGATATTCCAAGTGTCCTGCTGTTAACTCCTTAATAATTGATTCCAACACATTTCCAAAATAAATTTTAGGGCAGCACGGTGGCTCAGTGGTTAGCACTGCAGCCTCACAGCACCAGGGACTCGGGTTCGATTCTAGCCTCAGACGACTGTCTGTGTGGAGTTTGCACGTTCTCCCCGGGTCTGCACGGGCTTCCTCCGGGTGCTCTGGTTTCCTCCCACAGTCCAAAGATGCGCAGGCTAGGTGGATTGGCCATGCTAAATTGCCCATAGTGCTCAGGGTTGTGAGGGTTATAGGGGGATGGGTCTAGGTGGGATGTTCGAATGGTCGGTGTGGACTTGTTGGGCCGAAGGGCCTGTTTCCACACTGTAGGGATTCTAATTCTAATTCTAAATGTTAGGCCTTTAGTTATCCACTTTTTGAGTCCTTCTCTTTGAATAGTCGTCACACATTTGGAGGTTTCCAATCTTCCTGTACTTCTCCGGAATCCAAAGATTTTTAGAAAATTATGACCAATGCATACATTATTTCTTATTTTAGGATCCTATGATGCAAGCCATCAGGGCCTAGGGACTTATCTGCCTTTAGTGGAACGAATGCGCTCATTTTACTTCTGAATACAACTGCTTATTTTGAGGTAACAGGCTGAAGGAGAAAGACTGGAGATCTGATGTATGGGACCATATTTCTCTTTGTACTTTCCAATTGTCTGAAAAGGCTGAGGCATGTATTGAGCACCACACTGTCGTATCGTTTTAGTGGGAGAACAGCTGTGGATCTTTAAGATTTACCATCTAGATCCTCCTCACAGTCTCTGTAATAATTTGCATTATATCAGTGTAACTTTTTTGCTACCATGCAATAAACATCATCTTGGTTATGGCACAGCTTCTTCTTGTTAGACTACTAAGTCATTTTCCTGCACCTCATTAGACCAAGTGAGCCCGATAGATCCCGACTCTGGAAAAACAACTAGTGACTACATATTTACCTTGACAACAGTACAGTGAGCTCAGAAACATACTTGAACATTTAGAGAATTCCTGTATGAGCAGGAAAGTCTTTCCTGAAACCTATGTGTGTGATATCAAAAGCTTATTCCATCCTTTTCCTATGGTTCAACCTGAGCGACAATTGAAAAAGAATTTATCCCAAAGGAAGGCAGAAGTTTTTTTTTGTAGAGTGTGCTGAAAAGCATTTATGAGTGGAGGCAGGCACATGGCTACTTAATGAATACTCTGTCTTTACCAAGGAAGATAGTGCTGTGAAGATCATGGTGAAAGAGAAACTGGTTTCAGACACTTGGAATGCTTAGAATTGATTGGAAGAGATATTGATTAGGCTGCATGTGCTTAAAAACTGTGATATGCATCCATGGATATTGAGGGAAGCGAGGATGGAAATTGCAGGACCAAATTAATAATCACTCAAGTAAATGTGAGTTAATTAAGGAAAACTGGCACAAATTTGTTCGGGTAAAACGTTTAACTAGCTTTCTTAGGTTTTTTGAAAAGGTAACCGAGAGGTTGATGAGTGTTATGCTGTTGATTTCTGCTCAGTACATGCAGTGACTGTCAGCTCCATGGAGTAGAAAGGATCAACTGATTTAGATATGAACATTTGTCAAAAGGATTCTTGAGGCAATGGTCAGAATCAGGATTATACCAATTTGGTTTGATTTCCTCAATGTGAAACTCCAGTCCAGGCAGGAGAAGATTGCTTGATCTTGCTGAAACACTGCATGGTGGGTGGTCCACTGCCAACGTCCTTTTGTAGCTCTTTTTAGTATCGACTGCTGTACTTTGATCTACATGTGAACATCATTAACATGCTTCTGGCAGCTTTCCCCAGCGCTGTTGACCTGGAAGGTTTGCATTTATTTTCTCAGCTATTTCCTCCCAGCGGTCTTTCTCCTTAAAAGGGTTCAAACCTTTTTGGGTGCCTCTCAATTTCAGTGTGTATTTAACAAGATTTCCTTCAAAGGCAAGGCCAACTCTATATTCTGAAAATACATTTCACATGATGCGTCATATGATTTTATTAATCTCTGTCTCTCAGTACTGCTCTGAGGACAATTTGTAATACAATTGCTTTTGTGCAATGTGTAGCACAGGTTGTGAATTGGCATAGCACTTGAAATTAGTATGGTATTTCTCTTGTATTTGCATACTTAGCAGTTAGAACTGATGGTGTTCGCACAAATTTGTAAATTTCTACTTTGCTGTACAGAAAAATGTTGGTGTGAAATGAATGAGGAGAAACTGCTTCTGCTGACAAGAAAGTTGTCAGTCAGAGGACAGAGTTTTAAGATAGCTGGCAAAGAACTTGGAAGGGACATGAGAAATCCTTTCTTACACAGTGAATTGTTAATGAGCTCAAGTGCTCTGTCTGAAAGGATGGTGCAAGCAGATTCAAAAATATAAACTGAATTTACAAAGCTAAAGAGGGAACAAAAAGTAAAACGGTGTGAGAACAGCAGGGACATGGAATTGAAGATAATGAAATTTGAGGCTGGATGAACACAGCAGGCCCAGCAGCATCTCAGGAGCAAAAAAGCTGATGTTTCGGGCCTAGACCCTTCATCAGAGAGGGGGATGGGTTGAAGGTTCTGGAATAAATAGGGAGAGAGGGGGAGGTGGACCGAAGATGGAGAGAAAAGAGATAGGTGGAGAGGAGAGTATCGGTGGGGAGGTAGCGAGGGCATAGGTCAGTCCAGGGAAGACGGACAGGTCAAGGAGGTGGGATGAGGTTAGTAGGTAGGAGATGGAGGTGTGGCTTGGGGTGGGAGGAAGGGATGGGTGAGAGGAAGAACAGGTTAGGGAGGCAGAGACAGGTTGGACTGGGTTTGGGATGCAGTGGGTGGAAGGGAAGACCTGGGCTGGTTGTGTGGTGCAGTGGGGGGAGGGGACGAACTGGGCTGGTTTTGGGATGCCGTGGGGGACGGGGAGATTTTGAAGCTGGTGAAGTCCACATTGATACCATTGGGCTGCAGGGTTCCCAAGCAGAATATGAGTTGCTGTTCCTGCAACCTTCGGGTGGCATCATTGTGGCACTGCAGGAGGCCCATGATGGACATGTCATCTAAAGAATGGGAGGGGGAGTGGAAATGGTTTGCGACTGGGAGGTGCAGTTGTTTATTGCGAAACGAGCGGAGGTGTTCTGCAAAGCGGTCCCCAAGCCTCCGCTTGGTTTCCCCAATGTAGAGGAAGCCACACCGTGTACAGTGGATGCAGTGTACCACATTAAGCAGAGGTTCACCTGCACATCTGCCAATGTGGAAATGGAATTAATTGGTTTGCTCTTTTAAGGAGGTGGTCTCCCCTCACATCATGCGTGTTGCTGCTTGTTGATTCGCAATGTAAGGTTAAGGCTGTCATTGTCAACCTCAGGACCTCAATGGGCCTGTGTTAATAGAACTACACCAAGATGCCTGTCTCAAAACATCCCGGATTTATTTTTAAAGCAACATTTAAACAATATATATATTTACGCTGTAAAACACTGCCCAATTCTGCTGGTTGATGGCACATTTTAAAATTAGGGATTAGTGGAGCGAAGTAAAAACTCGAGGGGGTAGAAAAGTCTTCTCTAATTGTCCACAAATTTAATTTGGAATAGTGATCTTGGATGTAAAGTCTTAGAATTATTGGAATTAGTTTTATTGTCACGTGTACTCCTGTATAGGAATACGAGAGTACAGTAAAAAGTATCCAAAGTGAACATTCCTGCCACCATCTTAGATACAAGGGTACCAAGGAACAAAATCCCAGCTGCAAAGTAGACAAATGGAAAAAAAAAGTTAAAAGCTCAACATTGCGGTCCTTATAAAGTCGAAAAATAATGAAATAAAGTTAAAAATTCAAAAATTACAGCTCTTATAAAGTAGAAAAATAATGAAATAAAGTTTCACCTTCAACATGACAGTTCTTCTTAATTGCCTAGTCATACTGGCTTTGCAATCCCTATAAGGGCTCGATCTCCTCTGCAGTGGACTCCTCTACCACAATGGACTTCCCTCTGCCTGTGCTGGCTTAATTTCCCTTGTGATTGATGTTGCTGCAGATGGTGGGAGACCTCACACTGCCTGCTCAGGCTGCCACTGCAGATGCCAGGCGACATCTCTCTCTGCCACACTGGCTTGATCTCCTCCGTGCTGCCCAAACGCGCTCTCCACGGAAGGTGAGTAGATTAACGTAAGTTAAAATGGCAGTGAAAGAAGACAAAGAGTTACAAGCAAACAGAGCAGATGAACCCCAGGCCCAAGCCCGCATGTTGTGCTGCTACTCTGCTGCCATCTTGATTTAGAAAAGCTAGGGAATCCACTATGTACTGTTACTCCCCTAGAAAAGGGGTTCTAATTCAAATAATAAACAAAATTGTAAGCAAATGACAAAAAGACCCATGTACATTTTGGCAGACAATCAAGATTGTGTACGGTGTCGTGTAGGGTGGTTTGAGTTTTGTTGGTTGTGCTTAATTATATGCAGGTGATGCTGTTAATTAATCCTTCACTTGATGAACACATGTAACAGACACTTATTGAAACTGTCATATGTTCCACTCCGCAAATAATTGTAAGATTAAATAAAAAGAATTGGTTCTCCGGCTTTCCTTTACCTACTAGCTTTCCGGAATAGAATATAGGACTTCACTGAACAAAAACCAGGTGAAGTTGTGCAATGGGCAGGGGCTTTGGCATTGGAAATATAAAAAGAAATTGCATGACTTTGAACAGTAGGCCACTGGGACAAATTTGTCATTTACCTGGACTTAGCACCAAAGCCAGTGTTTGGCTGAGACATTCTACACGAGTCAATAATACCATGAGTTCATCAACCACGATCAAACTGTTTTATGTTGCATTAATGAAGCTGCCACCAATATATCGCTCACATCTACATCCACAAACCTTTTTAAAGCAACATTTTAAAAAAAAGCCTGTTGAAAATTCTGCAACATTCCGCTGATTGGTGGCAGATTTTGCATTTGGATATAATTCACATCTCTACCTAATTCAAGGAGTCACAGGGAGGATTGAGCCCCAGTAATCACTTGATCAGCATTGAATCAGATTGGAGCCTCTAGAAATAAGTTTCCACCCAACTTTCTAGGCACTGTCATGATTTCCACCAACCCAGCAATAGTCAGCCCATTGTTTCTGTTTTCCCTTTCATTGTTTGGTTACTTTGGACCACAATAGTTTGAATCAAAGGCAAATTCAAAAACTATTTATAAGAGTGAAGAAATGAGCAAAACGCTGCAGAACGAATTCTGATGTTTAAACTTCTCAATAAATATTTAAGTATGATCGCCCTTGGTGCCCCGGAGGAAATTTCCCACTCCTGATGGCTGTGCAAAGGAAGACAATTAAAGTGTTTCTGAAGATTCGGTCCCTAGAAAGTCAAAGAAAGGCAGAAGAGCTGACTAATTTTACTGCAGTAAAAATAAGGAGACCATAATCAAATGCGGAAGATTCCAAGATAAATTGGGCCATAATAGATTTTTGATGGAACCAGAAACTCTGCTAGGAGTTAGGGGTTTCAGGATTAGAAGAGGGAATGTGAATATTACTTAAATTTAACTGCTTTGCACAGAGGGTGATGTGTATGGAATTCTCAACCACAAACTGTTCTTGAAGCTGGAGCCATAAATTGTTTTCCAGCGAATTAGTCAAAAAGTGTCACTTTATTCCAGTAACTTCATAACCGTACAAACAATTCACTGCTAACTTGCTCAAAGATTTGTTTTTTTTCTGCAGTTACTGGAATGTAGGGAGTGACTACAGTATTTTTATCCTCCAGCTGGTTGAGTGGCCTATTTCTTCTCCTAAATAAGTATAATGGTATGTAGGCATTAAAGCAAACGTGATGTCAGCTGAGGCACATTACTGGGGTACACTTTCCTGCAGTGTGAAAAAGAAATGCTCACTGCCACCCTGTGTTCTGTGTTCTTTGGCTGATTTTGCACCAAAGACAGCCACAAACCCTTTATTTCAATGGGCTTCAGTTTTGTAAACTAACCTGTTATGTAATACTTTATGAAACATCTTTATTGTAGCTCACGATCTGTCCTGCTGGCTCTTATTTCATTAGATTTGCTACCATCAGCTCTTCTAATAATAATAGTCTCTGGGACTTACTAGTATTAAGCAGTGAAGGGTTAGCATATAATAGATCTTCAGCAGAAGAGATGCATACTTGTATAACAAGAAGTCATTTATTATATAATGGTTTAGATTAATGCAAGACTGCTTAATTTCATTAACCAAGGCATGATATAGTATTATCTCCTAAGGAATAGTAATGAGATCCAGGATAAATAGTTGTAGACTATATAACTTGATTCATTTAGAACCAGAACTTTGAACCAACTGTTTAAACTAACTTACTCTGATCAAAGACAGTCATTTATTTATTAGTTGGTGGATCTATTCCAAAGCTTCCAAGTTGACCCTTTCTGGCTAACTGCATTATACAACACTTCTCTCATCAATCCTCCTCATTACTTCGTCAAATAATTCACTCAAGTCAGTTAAGTATAAAGTACCATTCCAAATCCATACAGGCTTTAAATTTATTAACTTATATTTTTAAAAGTGTTAATGAATATTTTTTCCAGATTGTTATTCCTCAAGATTGTCGGACACCAATGTTGGGTTGACTAGTTTGTGGTCATCAATTTTTTTCTGTCTGACCTTTTGTATAAAATTTGCGATCCTTTGGTAATAACACCCATATCGATGTGTGAATAGAAGATTGTGGCCAGATCCTCTGCAATTTCTGTTTTTACTCTCTTCAACAGCTGAGAATGCATCCTATTGGGGCCAACTAAGGAAATATTTGTTGACTTTATTTTATTGCCTACCTGTGACAGAAGCCATTTCCTACAACTTAGATCCTTCAAATTGCCAAACATGATTATTTCATAACATGTTTTTGATTATTCAAATAACTATCATGAAAAAAGAAATTAGGGAAATGCATGGCGCAAAACGCCATTATGTCCCCCGAGGGTGACAGATTGTATCCTTGGATTTTAAAGGAACTGAATCATGGAATCTCTAAAGTGGGGAAGCAGGCCATTTGGTCCATTGGCTCCACTCTGAGCCCTCTGAAGAGCATCAAACTCAAACCCACTCTCTACCCTATCACACTGCATTTCCCATGGCTAATCCACTGAGCCTGTATATCTCTGGACAGAATTGGCAATTTACCATGGCCTGCACCTAACCTGGCCTGTGGGAGGAAACCAGAGCACCCAGAGGAAACCCACACATATACGGGAAGAATGTCCAAACTCCACACAGACAATCACCCAAGGCTGTAATTGAACCTGGGTCCCTGGAACTGTGAGGCAGCAGCACTGACCACTGAGCCACCATGTCACCTGGTTACAGAGATGGACTGATAGTAATCTCACAAGAATCTTCAGATTCTGGAGAAGTGCACGATAATTATAAAAATGCATTATTCAAAAAGGAGACTGAAAAAAGTAACTGTAGGTCAGATAGCATTTCTTGTTGGGAAACTGTTAGACTCGTATAAACTACGTAACAGTAAGGAATTTTGAAATGCCTAATATAATCAAGTTGAGTCAATGTGCCTTCATTAGGGTAAAATCATGCCTAATAAATGTATTAGAATACTTTGAGGTGATAACAAGCAGTATAAATAAAGGGGACCCAGTGGATGTAATGAATTTAGATTTCCAAAGGGCATTCAGTAGGCGACTTAATAAGAGCCCATCAAATTGGATGCAGCATTTTAGCACAAATTGAGGATTGGCTAATTAATAGAAGACAAAGACTTGGGTTAAAGGGGCCATTTTAAGGATGGCAACTGATAACTAGTGCTGGGATCAGGCATCGGTGCTGGGGTCACAGTTGCAAATTACATTGATAACTTGGATCACAGAAATGAATTGTATCAGTGATAATGGGAACTGCAGATGCGGGAAATCCAAGATAACGAAATGTGAGGCTGGATGAACACAGCAGGCCCAGCAGCATCTCAGGAGCACAAAAGCTGACATTTCGGGCCTAGACCCGTCATCAGAGAGGGGGATGGGGTGAGGGTTCTGGAATAAATAGGAATAACTAGGGAGAGAGGGGGAGGCGGACCGAAGATGGAGAGAAAAGAAGATAGGTGGAGAGGAAAGTATCGGTGGGGAGGTAGGGAGGGGATAGGTCAGTCCAGGGAAGACGGACAGGTCAAGAAGGTGGGATGAGGTTAGTAGGTAGGAGATGGATTTGCGGCTTGGGGTGGGAGGAAGGGATGGGTGAGAGGAAGAACAGGTTAGGGAGGCAGAGACAGGTTGGACTGGGTTTGGGATGCAGTGGGTGGGGGGAAAGGCTGGGCTGGTTGTGTGGTGCAGTGGGGGGAGGGGACGAACTGGGCTGGTTTTGAGATGCGATGGGGGAAGGGGAGATTTTGAAGCTGGTGAAGTCCACATTGATACCATTGGGCTGCAGGGTTCCCAAGCGGAATATGAGTTGCTGTTCCTGCAACCTTCGGGTGGCATCATTGTGGCACTGCAGGAGGCCCATGATGGACATGTTATCTAAAGAATGGGAGGGGGAGTGGAAATGGTTTGCGACTGGGAGGTGCAGTTGTTTATTGCAAACTGAGCGGAGGTGTTCTGCAAAGCAGTCCCCAAGCCTCCGCTTGGTTTCCCCAATGTAGAGGAAGCCACACCGGGTACAGTGGATGCAGTATACCACATTGGCAGATGTACAGGTAAACTTCTGCTTAATACAGAAAGTCATCTTGGGGCCTGGGATAGGGGTGAGGGAGGAGGTGTGGGGACAAGTGTAGCATTTCCTGCGGTTGCAGGGGAAGGTGCCGGGTGTGGTGGGGTTGGAGGGCAGTGTGGAGCGAACAAGGGAGTCACGGAGAGAGTGGTCTCTCTGGAAAGCAGACAATGGTGGGGATGGAAAAATGTCTTGGGTGGTGGGGTTGGATTGTAGATGGCGGAAGTGTCGGAGGATGATGCGTTGTATCCGGAGGTTGGTGGGGTGGTGTGTGAGAATGAGGGGGATCCTCTTTGGGCGGTTGTGGCGGGGGCGGGGTGTGAGGGATGTGTTGCCGGAAATGCGGGAGACACGGTCAAGGGCATTCTCGATCACTGTGGGGGGAAAGTTGCGGTTCTTGAAGAACTTGGACATCTGGGATGTGCGGGAGTGGAATGCCTCATTGTGGGAGCAGATGCGGCGGCGGCAGAGGAATTGGGAATAGGGGATGGAATTTTTGCAGGAGGGTGGGTGGGAGGAGGTGTATTCTAGGTAGCTGTGGGAGTCGGTGGGCTTGAAATGGACATCAGTTACTGGGCCCCAGCTATGCCTGCCGCTTTGTAGGTTACGTGGAACAGTCCCTCTTCCGCACCTACACCGGCCCCAAATCCCACCTCTTCCTCCGTTACATTGATGATTGTATCGGCGCCGCATCTTGCTCCCCAGAGGAGCTCGAACAGTTCATCCACTTCACCAACACCTTCCACCCCAACCTTCAGTTCACCTGGGCCATCTCCAGCACATCCCTCACCTTCCTGGATCTCTCAGTCTCCATCTCAGGCAACCAGCTTGTAACTGATGTCCATTTCAAGCCCACCGACTCCCACAGCTACCTAGAATACACCTCCTCCCACCCACACTCCTGCAAAAATTTCATCCCCTATTCCCAATTCCTCCGCCTCCGCCGCATCTGCTCCCACGATGAGGCATTCCACTCTCGCACATCACAGATGTCCAAGTTCCTCAAGGACTGCAACTTTCCCCCCACAGTGGTTGAGAACGCCCTTGACCGCGTCTCCTGCATTTCCCGCAACACATCCCTCACACCCCGCCCCCGCCACAACCGCCCAAAGAGGATCCCCCTCGTTCTCACACACCACCCCACCAACCTCCGGATACAACGCATCATCCTCCGACACTTCCGCCATCTACAATCCGACCCCACCACCCAAGACATTTTTCCATCCCCACCCCTGTCTGCTTTCCGGAGAGACCACTCTCTCCGTGACTCCCTTGTTCGCTCCACAGTGCCCTCCAACCCCACCACACCCGGCACCTTCCCCTGCAACTGCAGGAAATGCTACACTTGTCCCCACACCTCCTCCCTCACCCCTATTCCAGGCCCCAAGATGACTTTCCACATTAAGCAGAGGTTCACCTGCACATCTGCCAATGTGGTATACTGCATCCACTGTACCCAGTGTGGCTTCCTCTACATTGGGGAAACCAAGCGGAGGCTTGGGGACCGCTTTGCAGAACACCTCCGCTCGTTTCGCAATAAACAACTGCACCTCCCAGTCGCAAACCATTTCCACTCCCCCTCCCATTCTTTAGATGACATGTCCATCATGGGCCTCCTGCAGTGCCACAATGATGCCACCCGGTGGTTGCAGGAACAGCAACTCATATTCCGCTTGGGAACCCTGCAGCCCAATGGTATTAATGTGGACTTCACCAGCTTCGAAATCTCCCCTTCCCCCACCGCATCCCAAAACCAGCCCAGTTCGTCCCCTCCCCGCACTGCACCACACAACCAGCCCAGCCTTTACCCCCCACCCACTGTATCCCAAAACCAGTCCAACCTGTCTCTGCCTCCCTAACTTGTTCTTCCTCTCACCCATCCCTTCCTCCCACCCCAAGCCGCACCTCCATCTCCTGCCTACTAACCTCATCCCACCTCCTTGACCTGTCCGTCTTCCCTAGACTGACCTATCCCCTCCCTACCTCCCCACCTATACTCTCCTCTCCACCTATCTTCTTTTCTCTCCATTTTCGGTGTGCCTCCCCCTCTCTCCCTATTTATTCCAGAACCCTCACCCCATCCCCCTCTCTGATGAAGGTTCTAGGCCTGAAACGTCAGCTTTTGTGCTCCTGAGATGCTGCTGGGCCTGCTGTGTTCACCCAGCCTCACATTTCGTTATCACAGAAACGAATGACCTTTTGTCAAGTTTGTGGGTGACACAAAAATAGGTTGGAAGGCAGGTGAAGAGGAAGATAGTAAGAATCTATTGAGGGATATAAACAAGTTATGGGAGTGGGTAAAAACTTAACAGATGGAATAGAATGTTGGAAAATGTGAGGTTATGCATTTTGTCAGGACAGCGGGGCTAAAAATTACTTAAACGGAGAGACTGCAGAAAGCTGCAGCACAGGGCAATCTGGGGGTCTTGGTGCATGAATCACAAAAAGCCAGCCTCCAAGTTCATTGGGCAAATAGACAGTTGGTTTGTATCTCAAAAGGAATGAAGTATAAAAGTAGGGAATGTTTTCTAAAACTACACGAAGCACGAATCAGACCACATTTAGAATTCTGCGAACCATTTTAATTTCCTTTTCTAAAAAAGACATACTGGCATTGAAGGCAGTTCAGAGAAGATTCACGATGTTGATCCTGGCTATGGAGGCATTTCCTTATGAGGAGACTTGGGCTTGTACTGTGTGGAGTTTAGAAGTAATCAAGACCTTTTTGAAACATATAAGATTTTCAGGAATTCTATAGTTTAGGTATTGAGCAGTGGGTTCTGTTATGCCCTTATGGCAGAGTATAGGACCAGAGGGCATAGTCTCAGTGCGTGAGTTCTCCAATTTAAGATGGAAATGGGAAGGAATTTCTTCTTTCAGAGTTTAATGAATCTGTGGAATTATTTACCATACAAGTTTGGATCATAGATGCCTAATCAGAGAAACAGGATTATTGGGATAAAGCAGGAAAGTGGCGTTGAATGTTATTTTCTTTGAGACTCTCTCTACATTAAGGACGTGGCTAACAATATGGGATATTTAAAATAATTCCAACTTTTGAGAATATTGTAAAATAGGTAACTATCAATTCAGCCATATTTTATAGATATCTTTTACCAGCCTCTGCAGACTTATTATGATACATTTCAGAGCAGCTAAGACTTGAACCTGGGCCTTCTTACTCAGAGGTAGGGACATTACCACCACGTCACAAGGTGCCTGCACCACCTTTTACAAAGAGCTCACCTGGCTGAATTTAACATTATTGCAGAGCCAGGGTAAGAAGTTAAGAGACCAAGCAAAACATTTTGGGGAAGGAGACAATATGGGCATTTTATTAAGCATCTTAAGTCATACTCAACACAAGAAAGCCATTGATATTCCAATTCAGAATTTCAATGGAAAGACAAATGCAGGTAGGGATCAGTAGTCATCAAGCTGCAATTAATCTATCATGAGAAAAGAGGACAGAAATTGGCTAAAGATTAACTTTATACAGAAAGATTATAAACCTCTTGACATGGTTCAAAAACTTTTATATTTATCATTTACTTTTATGTTCAGTGATCTTTGCCAACACCATTGTCTCTATTAATTAGAAACTGTGTGTGAGTGCCTGAGCTAACTGGCTCTTTGGTCGTCATTTCCTTTCTATCAGGACTTACCTCATTCCAACTTGACATATGCATACAGCAACAGAAATTGATCGGGCAGTGGTCTTGAAATGATAGCATCAGTTGTCGCATTGTTCTGAAGCACAGTTGCTGTAAGTTGTTCATGTTATGAGAGATTTTGTTGGAAGGTGTTAGCAGTAATATATAGTACATTAACCTCACCGCAATGACAATTGATATGATCCTGATTGATATGATTTTTATTTAAAATGCTATGTTTCAGCACGTAGTTGGCAGACTTTTAAAAGCACTGTCAAAAGCCGAGGTTTTCCAGTCTGATTTTAATTCCTTAAAGTTATTAGGCAATCACTCCTGGCGTAGGAGTCCCTATTCAGAACAAGAGAGGTAGTCATGTTAAACATTAGCAACAGTTGTAACAAGATGATATTCCTTGAAAAGGATGAAAAGCATTAACAATTTTTGAATAAAACTTAACTTTCAATCATCATCAAACTAGATCCAAGGCAGAAACCTGCACTGAGTAACTCACCTTCTGTCTTCCAAAGCCTGTCCACTAACTAGAAGGCAAAAGTTAGTAGTGTGATGCTTGAATGCAGATTGAACTACACACAAGAAGCTTGACATCATCAAGCCAAAGCAGCCCACTTTATCTGGGTTTCCCTGGCAAGCTACCCCCGATTACCTGGTTGACATCCAAGCCACATGACACCCTATATACTTTTGGAGGGTTACAAACAGATGAATTGCCTGGCAGAGCCTTCAATTTCTCAGGAAATTCCCTCTTGTCTGCTATGTCAGGGAATGTGAAGGGTCCCTATGCACAAATTCCACCAAAGCTGTAGAAACAGTTATTTCAGCAAATTCAGGTTGTATATTTATATCGCTGGCTGACTAGCTGAAACAAACTGTGTGCCAATTGATGAGACTGACTGTCTGCTGAGAGTAAGAGGTGCCGTTTTTAACAAGATCATTAAATGTTGTGATATCATCTAGTGGTCTTAAAGGCATGGTGCATGATAAGATCTACGCAATAGCACAATCTCTGTAATTGCCTACCACAAGTCACATTCACTGGTTAATATATGTGTTGGGAGTTCTACAATTCCACAAATGCTAAGATGCAACCTCGTAAATAGGGCGCAAATCATTTGCTCATTGTGAAATCTTGATGTTGCAATAGATCATAGCAAAGCTGTCATGAGATGGCCAGTGAGGAACTTGTTGATGTCAAAAGCAAAAAGTACCATTTTCCAATCAAAAGTTGAACAGGAGACGTAATTCTCTCCAGTGACTGGTGAGAGGCCTTTTTATTTGCTGTCGCATGTCTTAACATTTCACTATGAGTGAACCTCACTTCATTATTACGCAGTTTCTCTTTCTCCCAAATATCAGATATAAACCAGACTATGACAATTTTTGATAAGTTAGACTGGTTACCTGATGACTTCAGCTCATCACTTATTCCTCCAGACCTCCACCTTGAACACCCAGCACCAATATGTCTGGGCACATGAGCAGCAGTCACAAAATGCACTTTGCATCGGTATTTCTTATGAATTTTCCTCTGTAAAACAAGTGCATCTTTTCACTAATACTTGATCATGGTTTATCATCTACTGCTGTTAACTATATAGTTTCTTGTACTCAATATAGAAAGGAGAATATGTGGCATCTCACTGCTCAATCCATGAGCCATGAGTGATTGGTGTTGCAAACTACAAGAGTGGACATGGTACCGTAAGATCTTGAAGGAATGAGATTGGATTCTCATTTAAGTCCCCGTAACAATGTTTATCATTACAAATGTTACCTGTAGCTAATTGCCAACATGCAATAAACTAAATCATAATTAGTTAGTTACAGCACCAAGTGGTTTTTCCCATCACCACACTAGAACCAGCAGGGCTACAATTTCCTACACTTAAAGAGGATGGTGTCTGAAATCTTCATCATAAGCTGCAACTCAAGCAGTGCAATGAGTTGGCACGTTCATCAAATTAGCCTCCCAGTTGGAGTTGGACTAGAGCTAGCAATTGGCTTAAGGTTCAATCGTGTTGTAGTAACCCTGTGTAGCTGGAAATACCAACACAGTTGTGGATTGAGTTGGCAATTGAAGGAAGTAGTTGGAGCTTGCAGCAGGAACTGGGTTGGAACTGCTGCTCATACACTGCTTGGAATTCACAGAAAGATCTCGTTGTAGCAATCAACTCCAGTTACCAATTTAATTCCAGTTAAGAAAGATGCAATCTTTTCCCCAGATATCACCTGTTGGCTATTTATTTCTAACATTCTTTATTGAACTTTGAAATTGTGTGGTTTCTGCATAGACCAGATGCACTAGTCTAACTATGAGCACTGGCCTCATTTGGCAAATTTTCTTTTTCCTCTTCCTATGCACAATTGCATGATATTCGTGGTTGACCTTAAAGAAACTCTAGATTGTTCTTGAGGAGGGTTCATAGCAGAAAAACATACATCATAGAACTAATTTTTAAATTGCAGAACAGGATGTCTCAATAAATTAGACAACTTAATGCTCTTAAAATCAAAAATTGCTCTTCTGATACTTATACCACTAAAAAATTGTTAGGTTGAATGTGAGCATCACATTTGGAGGTTCTTTATGCATTACACCTCTACATGTCATACCCATTCCACATGTAGTATACTACCAATGCATTGAAACAAAGTATTTTGCTTTACAAACCTTTCAAACATTTCAGATTTATTGGTGTCTGGATGCTAGGTTTTCACACAAGAATCATATACCTACAGTTATCAACAGAATTTATGTTAATTGTTAGTATTAAGCTATTGTATTGGTATTTCATGATCCAGCATGCAGCTGTAACAGCTAAGACAGCATAAATCAGTCATGTTAAATAGTTTAATAGTAATCAAAGACAGGGCAAGACGGGAAGCTTTAAAAATGTAATTCATTTAAACCACATAACTGTTACAACGAAATATACTTAATATCCACAAATCAGATGGATATGAAATGTGTGTTGGTATGATATAGTGTTTTAATTAATCCTTTGCTGCAAGATAATCATAAACATAAATGGTTGTTTGCAAATGATTAACAGCAAGTTATGAGCATTCTACACACTTTAATTTCCTGCCTGTCTCTTATGAAATCTGGTCCATAAATTCAAGGGAGCAAATGTGAAATGGCAGCAAGGCTTTCTTTTCCAAGTGCAGGAGACAGAGGTCTAGACTTTAAATTATGTTTGAATGGACCGAAATTTATTGTAGGACTCTCAACAACTTTATAGTCACATTAGTAAACTGGGTAGGAGGTCGCGCTGACATTTTTAGAAGTTTGCTCATTTTTGCAGAAAAATACATTGTACCCAATTTGCTCGGTATTCACAGAGGAGAGAGGAAGACTTTTATTTGTCTCCACAGGCTGTTAAGTGATGATTGTTTTTATGTCACTATCATTTGCGAGCCATAGGGTTCCAATTGCAGTCATTGTGCATTCTCAGTTGAATAATTTTGTTGTCTTGTGAGTCTTCATCACCCATATTTATGACAGATGGTAGCAACAATGTAGGTGTGGAGAAACTGAGACTGGTGTGCGAGGAGAAAAGGAGAGTTGGGGATACTGAATGGTGATTTATATAAAATAAACAAATTAACATCTTCCCATTAGCTGCTTGTACAAGAGGGGGAGAATAAGGTTTAAAGTTTTAGCCAAGAGATGAAGGAGAAATGTGAGGAGGAGCTGATTTTCGACATTGAGTGGTCATGATCTGGAGCTCTCTGCCCATAGGATCATGGAAGTGGAAATGATCAAGGATTTCAAAAGGCAAACAGATGGGCACTTGAGATAAATAAATATTCAGGACTTTCAATAGAGAGCCAGAGCAGAATTGATGGGCAAGATGACCTCACCAATGTGTCTGTGCTCCCTTTTGAACTTTTACTGCAGCTTCAATTATATTGGGTAGACTTTCATTTGGCTGACCACCAGTAATTGACCCTTGGCTTTTAATCTACATACGTATAGCAGATTCTTGTCAATTTCTGCAGGTTTTTCACCTCAACAGCAAAGATTAAGCCTTGGACTGACTGCCTTCTTGGGAATAGCCCTCAGGAAGATGCAGGAAAAATGGGTATGGTTCAAGTGAACAAAAACAGAAGCTGCTGGAAAAGCTCAGCAGGTCTGGCAGCATCTGTGAAGAAAAAGAAAATCAGAGTTAACATTTCGGGCCCAAAACGTTAACTTTGATTTGTTCTCCACAGATGCTGCCAGACCTGCTGAGCTTTTCCAGCAACTTCTGTTTTTGTTCCTGATTTACATCATCTGCTGTTCTTTTGATTTTTATTTCGGGTATGGATTCGAGGTCATACATCAGAAATGTGACATTTCAGGCACTTTCTTGCTCTTCCTGATTCATCTTGAAGGCTTATACAATAAAAATGTGAAAGAAAAATACCTTTTTATAGGTATTTTGATTTGACATTGTACATTTAAACATGTAAATCACAAGCTACATTTAATCACAATTATATCAATTAAATTTATTATTACATTTCAATGTATAATTTACAGATTGTTTGAAATGTATGTTTCTTGCATGGCTATCTCAGAGTACTTCTGCTTATTAATTTAAATCTTCACCACAGGTTTATATTTCAGGTCGAAGAACATTCTCTAATTGGAGAAAGGTGACGGATTGTCTTTGTTGTTGTTAGGGGATGATTTATCTTTTCATTCCTTCATATTTCTTTCTAATTATAGCGTTGCTTTGTGGCTGCTTCTTTGGCTGATATACTTTGATCAATAAATTTCCACAGTAAAAAAGGCAAGCACAAAATAGTTGGGATAGTTAAAAGATTACAGTTTGGTCCAGGAAATGGCCCATCATGAAGCCAGTCCTTCAAGTGTCAATGATTACAATGACAAGATTACTCTTTGCCAAAGGAATGTAGTGATAAAATATGAAGCATGCAAAACCACCTCCTAAGCCTTGCATCTCTGTTATTTCCTACAATTCATTGAGCAATATATTTCGATCATGATACAATTCTCACCTTTCTGTGACATTGAAAATATGGAAACCAGGTCTTTCTTGCACATTGGGCATCATTTTAGTCCACAGTTTATGTTTTTGATTCTGACTGATTTTCTGGATTCAGTCTAATATAATGACTGTCTTGCAGCATTCAGTGGGGAGGTTATGCTTCTTTGCAACCCTCACTGGCCTGGAACAGTGGGATGCATTGGTGCCCTTGGGTGCCCATTAAGCTTGGGTTGGGAAGAGACCCACTGCGTATAGCTCAGGGGCGAGACTGGGGGACTATTTTGGGGCTAGTACCCAGGTCCATGATTTCCATTCCTGCCCCTGGCCCTTCTCTCTGAATAGTAATCACTGCAAACATGAATTTCCATTGAGACACAAGATTCTATTCATCCATTAAAGTTCCAAATGTTATCTTTCAAGTAGATCCAACAAAAGTATTGAGGAATCACCCAAACCATCTTAATGTTGGAGAGGCTCTGGATTTTTTACGGCTGTAATTTTTGCTCCTGTTCTTAACTAGATATTTACAAGGGACTTAATTGACATAGCATTGACTTATTTGTTAGAAATCATTATGTAACTATCACTTTTTGAGAGATGATGATCTAATTTTAAGGCTCTCAAAGATATCTTCTTGCCTGTGCTATTTGTGTTATCATGGTTTTGCATTTCTCACCATTCAGGTCCCACCTAAAATCTTTCAATATGCTTCTTTCATGTCTGCCCAATTCATTTACGACTGCATTCCCAAACCATTTGTCCTAACAACATATTTTCTGGCTTCCTCTCCTCCATTTTTGACGGTTTCAACTCATTAAATATTTCGTCATCTCTTCTTCCAATATCTGCATGTGAAACAACTTTATATACAAGAACTTAAGGGCTGTCACTATTTCAGTGAAAACCTAAGCTGCCTAAAGCTGCTTCTTGCTATTATCTTTCTCTCTAGTGCAGTCAGTGAAGTAATATCTGGCAACCCATCCGTTGTGA
Source organism: Stegostoma tigrinum (assembly GCF_030684315.1). NCBI lineage: Eukaryota > Metazoa > Chordata > Chondrichthyes > Orectolobiformes > Stegostomatidae > Stegostoma > Stegostoma tigrinum. Next base: position 26,545,734 of record NC_081359.1, on the reverse strand, counting down.
TTCTCTCAGGAAGGAATGCTTGAGGAAACTGAGCTGGCCTGCAGTCTGGGGTTAATGCCTGACCAAAAGAATGGCATCTCTGACAATGCAGCAATCCCTTGGCATCACTTTGGAATGTAGGCCTAAATTTTGTGCTCTGGACTCTGGAGTGGGACCTGAGCACAAACTCTTCTGACTCAGATGTAAAAGTGCTACCATAGAACCACAGCTGACAAAGGAAGGATGCAAATGAAAGAACATTTCCTGGTGATGAGAGGGGGCCATCAAAGACACAGCCTAAGCTAATTTGCCTCATCAGTAATTGAAAAGAGTAGAATCATAGAATTTGTGCAGTGTAGATAGAGGCCATTCAAATTTGCACCAACCTTCCAAAGAACATCCCTCCCAGGCCCAGTCCCCTCCCTGGCACATCTTTAGATTGTGGAAGAAACCGAGGCACCTGGAGGAAACCCACACAGACACACAGAGAGAACGTGCAAACTCCACCCAGACAGTCACCTGAGGCTGGTATCGAACCCAGGCCATTGGCACCACAAGACAGCAGTGGTAATCACTGAGCCGACATGATGCATTGTGATAACACGCTGAGAAGAAATACTTAATACAACATCAAGTTGAAGGCTGTTGTTGATGTTATGTATGAGGTTGTTCGCTTGCTCGCCGAGTTGGCTTGTTTTCGCCCAGATGTTTAGCCACCATGCTAGGTGACATCATCAGTGAGGCCGCCGATGAAGTGATGTCATTCTACTCCACTTGGAATTTGTACTGTCTGGTCTGGTATGGTGTGTAGTGTCATTTCCAGTTTTGATCTATATGGGGCCCAATTCTGTATGTTTGTTGATTGCATTATGGGTGGAGAACAATACCTCCAGGAACTCTCGTGTGTGTCTATGTTTGACTTGGGCTACTATCGTTACCTTGTCCCAGCTGAAGTGATAGACTTAATTGTCTGAGTGTACCGATATTAAGGAGAGTTGGACGGCTTGTTTTGCTGCTAGCTGATGTTCATGTATTCTGATGGCTAGTTTCCTTCCTGTGTGTCCGATGTAATGCTTATGGCAGTCGTTGTATGGTATTTTGTAAACCACATTGGTTCTGCATGTTGTGGAATGGGGTCTTTAATCCTTGAGAGTGCTTGTCGTGGAGTGGCTGTGGGCTTGTGGGCCACCATGATTCCTAGTGGTCTTAGGAGTCTTGCTGTTAGTTTTGATATGACAGCAGTCACCATGACAGACCGGACAGTATGAATTCCAAGCGGAGTAGGGAAATGTTGCTTCATTGCAGGTTTCACTGATAATGTCACCTAGCATCTGAACAAAAACAAGCCAGCTCAACAACCTGACCCACAACCCAATCTACGAGTCTTTGCTATGAATTTATGTATCCTAGCTGACCTAGTAGGGTCATTTTGTTTTTTTTATCGCATACCCTAATTAAGTAGGAGGTGGCTGAATTTGCAATTACTGCCCTTACAATCATCTGGTTTAGGATTGAGAGAGTTGATTTAGTTTTCTGACAGTGCTTGCCAAACAGAATCACTTTAATCTGGTTTCCTTTTGCACTGTCTACTGCCCAGAAGGTGGTATCCCTCTGCTTGTCTGTGGACCCAGCAGCTACTTTGCACCCTCAGAGACTTCCTTCTCTAGTGCAACAATATCTGCAGCAGCCCATTAAATACTGTTGTTGCAAACTGTTTCCTGAACTCAGCATTCACACTCTGAATCAAAGACTTTTCTGAATGCTGGGAAACCTCTGAAAATATTTTACTGCTCAAAAATTACAAAGTGACCTACGCTTTACACATAATTAGACATAGATTCTGCTGTGACTTACTTCCAAATCATTCAATGTGTAAAGAACATACATCTAACTTGTCAATTCTAAATTGCACCTTCCTCAATATTGTCTCCTCAAATGTTAGGAGCAATGCTTTAGATTTTATGCTAGTAGAAATTTTAAGAATTTGAAACGATCATTACTGCATTGAAGCTGAGAACAACTTCTGGAGTCTGCAACTGTGGAATTAAACATGGAAATCCAGACATTACTGATAGTGACGTGGAGGTGGCAACTCATATTCCGCCTGGGAACCCTGCAGCCATATGGTATCAATGTGGACTTCACCAGTTTCAAAATCTCCCCTTCCCCCACTGCATCCCTAAACCAGCCCAGTTCATCCCCTCCCCCCACTGCACCACACAACCAGCCCAGCTCTTCCCCCCCACCCACTGCATCCCAAAACCAGTCCAACCTGTCTCTGCCTCCCTAACCGGTTCTTCCTCTCACCCATCCCTTCCTCCCACCCCAAGCCGCACCCCCAGCTACCTACTAACCTCATCCCACCTCCTTGACCTGTCCGTCTTCCCTGGACTGACCTATCCCCTCCCTACCTCCCCACCTACACCCTCTCCACCTATCTTCTTTACTCTCCATCTTCGGTCCGCCTCCCCCTCTCTCTCTATTTATTCCAGTTCCCTCCCCCCATCCCCCTCTCTGATGAAGGGTCTAGGCCCGAAACGTCAGCTTTTGTGCTCCTGAGATGCTGCTTGGCCTGCTGTGTTCATCCAGCCTCACATTTTATTATCTTATTACTGATAGTGATTCAACATTTCTTCACAGGGCACAATGGTAAGGTGCTTGAAGACAGCAATTAATTAGAAATTGAACTGATAAGAATTCCCTCTTTTCTGAGTTAATGTGATGTGGAGGTGCCAGTGTTAGACTGGGATGGGCAAAGTCAGAAGTTGCCTGATGAAGGAACAGTGCTGTGAAAGTTTGTGATTTCAAATAACCCTGTTGGACTATAACCTGATGTCATGTGACTTCTGACTGAGCCAATGTAACACTTTCAATCCCTAAAAGGTGACTTCTTTTCTAGGGGGTGTAACTATGTTTTTATCAACATCATCACTTTGTCAGTGTCTGCAAAATTAGGACCTTCACAATTACTATCACTTTCACAATACGGTTTTTTAAAAAAATCTCAAGGCATGAATTTCCCTTTGTATGTATAGGTTAATTTATCAGCATCCCTTTTCTCTTGTGATTGTGATTATTTGAAATTTGGAATTCTTACTTCTGTCCTGATGAATTAAGATGAAAAATTTTGGCAACATGCTCTCTTTTTGGGAATTTTGAAATTCTGTTAGAAAGTTATTATATTGTGACACCGCATCAGTCTATGGCACTGCTGCAGTTTGGTAACTCTACTGGAAGCAATTCTCCTAAAAGTAAAAAGTTTCTGGAATTCCTTTAGGGTGATTTATAAAAGGTTTTTCATTTATTTAGTCATTTCACACTAAATAGGATCATAGGAACAGTAGTATGACCATTCAGCCCCCCAAGCCTGTTCCACCATTCAATGAGATCAAGTGACCTATTTCCATTTACCTGCCTTTGATTCATATCCCTCAGTGCCTTTCCCTAACAAAAATGTATCCATCTCAATTTTATAGTTAGCAATGATCTAGTGTCCATTGCCATTTTTGGAAGAGAGCTCCAAATATCTACCATCCTTTGTGTGTAGAAGTGCTTCCTAACATCTCTCCTGAATGGTCTAGTCTTAATTTTTAAATTATTTTCCTTAGTTCTAGAATCCCCCACCAATGGAAATAGTTTATCTTTATCTACCCTGTCTTTTTTTTTAGTGAATACCTTGAAGACTTTGATCTGATCACTCTTAACTTTCTAAATTTGAGAGAAAATAAATTAGGCCTATCATTTACATAATCTTTCCTCATAACTTAACTCCTGAAGTCCAGGTATCATTTTTATAAACTTATACTGTTGTCCCTCCAACACCAATATGTCCTTCCTAAGCTGTAGTTCCCAGATCTTCTCACAGTGCTCCAAGTGGGGTCTAACCAAGGTTTTGTGTAATTGCATCATAACTTCTGTATCCTTATACTCCAGTCCTCTAGATATAGCTTTCTTGATTATTTTCTGCACCAGGATCACAACATTTTAAAGATCTATGCCCCTCAAATCCCAGAGTCTCTTTGGACATCCGGTGTATTTAACTTGATACCATTTAGAAAGTATCCTGATCTATTCTTTGGCTTGATTTATTGTTGTCACAGTTACCATGAAAAGTGTTGTTTTGTGTGCGCTACAGGCAGTTCATACCATACAGAGTGCATCAGGACAGCAGAACAAAGTACAGAATACAATGTTATAGCCACAGGGAAGGTACAGAGAGAAAGAGATCAGCATTAGTATTTGAGAGAGCGTTCAAAAGTCTGATAACAACAGGGAAGAGGCTGTTCTTGAATCTGTCTGTACATGTATTCAAACATTTACATCTTCTGCCCGATGGAAGAGGGTGGTAGAAAGGATAGCTGGGGTGAAAGGGGTCTTTGATCATTTTTGTGCTTTCTCGAGGCAGCGGGAATTATAGCTGGAGTCAATGAAAGGAAGACTGGTTTGAGTGAAGGACTGAGCTGTATTCACAACTCTCTTGTTTCTTGTAGTCTTGGGAAGAGCAGTTGCCATATCCCACTATCATGTATCTACATAGGATGCTTTCTATGGTGTATCTATAAAAATAGGTCAGAGTCTTTGTGAACATGCTGAATTTCCTTAGCCTCCTGTGGAAGTAAAGATATTGTGCTTTCATGGCCATCGTATTTACATGGATGAACCAGGACAGATTGTTGGTGATCATTGCTCCCAAGAACTTTGTTGTTTAAAATTTCACATTTGGAAAATGTTCTTGAGAAGTGCTTTGCATAAATTAATTTGCAAGAAGCATGAAGCAATGTGATATTGGTTAAATAATCTGCTTTAACAGCATTGGTTGAGGGCTAAATATTGGCCAGGATATTGAGCAGAACTCTCTAGCTTTTTTTTGGAACAGAGCATCAGAATGTTTTACAGCCACCTGACTGGGCAGTCTGTTTAACATGCTTCCAAAATACAGCACCTCCACCAATGTATTACTAGCTTCAGTACTACAATGGAGTACTAGTGCCAATTTTTAAAACTTCATTCATGGCAAGTGATATCATTGACTGACCTAGCATTTATTGTCCACCCCCAATTGTTGATGTAGCTGTTTTCTACCTTATTTCAATAACTCTGAAGAGAATTATTTATTAAAAAAGATAATCTTCTGGTGAAATGTTTGAGCTGCTCCACAAAGTGGGAAGAAAAGAAGGACAAAAGTTAGAGTTTTGGTGAACTTTTGCAGTTATGTTCTCTGAACTTTAAAGGCAGGTCGAGGTTCCTGTTGGCAAGCCTTTCTGCAAACATTTGTATATCATGAGTGCTCATTAAAAGGCCGGCTCACCACATTTAAGTTCCCCAATCCTAATTACGCTCCCCCGATCGAGAGATCTATGCACTGACTGTGCATAAGAGGTGTGCACCTTGTGAGTGGACATTAGAGTGGACAATGACCATAAATATTAAGATATCCATTGAGATCAGTGCCAACAAGCCAAGACACAGAGAGGCTGGACAAGTGAGGAAGAATGTATGGGGAATGGTGGATGTGAGTCTTGGCAGGGAATGGAGTATGGGGAGGCAGGAGAGGAAAACTAATTGGGACAGGCTGTGAGGGTGACCATTGGAAGTGAATAAAGGTCATCATATCAGTCATAGCATGGTCCTTTTGTTGATTTGGGGAGCGACAGTCAGGGTGGTTATGGGGAGGGTTATATTGAAAGGGTGTGGTTGCTGATGCCCAGATTTGCAGTTTCCGGATTTAAGGTAGAGTGAAGCAGAGAAAGCAATCACAGGGTGAGGGAGGAGTTCAATTCAGTCGGATAGGAGTCATGAATGGATATAACCATCCAAAAATGGGTGTTTGAAAGTTTACAATGCAGCTGATGCCCAGAACAGGAGGGGTCAAGGTGAGGACTGGCATGGAGATGTTGATGGGTATGTGCTCAGAGGTTCAAACAGATATTTAAAGATAACGAAATAGGGCCAAATGGAATGGGGGGGGGGGTTCAAGGGAAACATGGGGGAGAGGAATGTGAATATAAGGTTCCTCCAGAATGGTGGAAGGAATTTGGTGGTTGATGGAGGGGAGATTGATAAGTGCCTGATCTCCGTAAACGTGTGATGCATGCTACTTGCCTGTGTAAGTCTCAATGCAATTCTTTGATGGAAGTTATCATGCAAATTGGATCTTCTTGGATGGGAAGAGTAAATGTTGTGCCTTCGGAGTGGATGAAAGGGGTAAACTACTAATTATGAGTTCACTTGGTGGAGAAACATGCTGACCTGCGATCTCCTCTCTATATTTGGTTGACCAAGAAAGCAGCAGTGCTGCATGACTCATGAGTATATCATACTGATTGGCATCTCCTGCCTATTGTGGGAGGGAAGAGAGGAAGTGAGGAGGCACTTGGAACATCCCAAGGCACCAGATGAGGAACAGACTCAATGTGCCATGTTGGAACTGCAAAGTCACTGGGTTGCATTGGAATATTGGCAAGGCTATAAACTGTGCCTCAATGGAAAGAAACTGAATAGTGCCTAAGGGAGGCTGTACATGCATAGCTTTCCCAAGATGCTGGATGCAGCAGTCAGTGCGACAATATCATTTGCACAAAATCAGATATCATAGAGATTGCAGTTACCTGCAGGTGAGTAACAGACAATGCCAGAGGTGGTCTCAGATGGCCTAGGATAGTTATATCACATATTTCCAAAAAGGATTTGACATGCTGCCTTACAGGGTGCTGCTAAATAAGATAAGAGCTCTTGGGGTTAAGGGAAAAGTACTTGCATGGAGAGTTGGCAGAAGGTGGGAAGTGGGGTTAAAGTGGTCTTTTCCAGGATGGTAGCCAGTGAATGATAACGCTCCAGAGGGGGTCCGTGTTGGAATCATAACTATTCACATTATATATTAACGATCTGGACAAAGGAACTGAGGGCATTGCTGCTAAGTTTTCAGATGATACAAAGAAAGCTGGAGGGATAGGGAGTGTTCAGGAAGTGGGTGGGCTGCAAAAAGACTTGGATAGATGACGCTATTGGGCAAAGACATGGCAGACAGAATACAACATAGGAAAGCATGAGGTTATGTGCTTTGGTAGGAAGAATAGACGCATATATTCTTTTCTAAACAGAGAAAACGTTTTGAAAACCTGAAGCGCCAAAGGACTTGGGAGTTCTAGTTCAGGATTCTCTTAAGGTTAAAGTGCAGCTTGATTTGGCAGTTAGGAAGGCAAATGCAACATTTGCATATTAAGAAGGTTAAAATACAAGAGCAGAAATGTACTGCTGAGGCTATATAAGAGTCTGGCGAGGCCACATATGAAATATTGTAAGCAAGTTGGAGCTTCATATCTAAGGAAAGATGTGCTTTTTATTTAATTCATTTTTAGGATGTGGATATTGTTGGCTGGCTAGCATTTATTGCCCATCCTTGGCTGCCATTGGGAAGGTGATGCTGAGCAGCTTTCTTGAATTGTCCATGTGCTGTTGATAGATGTACAATGCCTATACGGAGGGAATTAGGGATGAGCAAGAAATGCTGGCCAGCCAGCGATGCCCACATCCCGTAAATGAGTAGAAAAGAAATTACAGAATTTTGACCCAGTGTCAGTGAAGGATCAGTATTATATTTCTAAGCCAGGATGGTGAGTGTCATGGAGGAGAACGTTCAAATTGTGGTGCTCGCAGGTATCTGCTGCTCTTTTCCTTTGATACTGGGCTGGTAGCAAGTTTGGAAGGTGTAGTTGAAGGGTCTTTGGTGAATTTCTAAAGTGCATCTTGTAGAATATACATACGGCTGCTATGGAGCATTGCTGATGGAGTGAGTTAATGTTTGTGGATATGGTACCAAATAAGTGGGGCTGGTTTGTCTTGGATGGTGCCAAGTGTCTTCAGTGTTGGTGAGGCTGCATCCATTCAGGCAATTAGAGAGCATTCAATCACAGTCCTGACTTGTTTCTTGTGATTATGGACAGATTTTGGGGTTGCAGCAGTTGAGTTACTCACCACTGTATTCCCAACCTCTGCCCTCCTCTTGTGCCCACTGTGTTTATGTGGCGAGTCCAATTGAGTTTCTTGTCAAAGGTAACCCTCAGGATCTTGACAGTAAAGAATTCAGTGATTGTAACACCATTAAATATCAAGGGACGATGGTTAGATTGCCTCTTATAGGAGATGTTCATTTTTTGTGGCAGAGATGTTACTTGCCACTTGTCAGCTCAAGCCTAAGTATTGTCGACATTTGTTGCATTCGAAAATGGACTGCTTCAGTTTATGGAGAATTACGAATGGTTCAGAGCACTGAACAATCATTGGTGAACATCCCCACTTTGGATCTTATAAGAGAGGGAAGGTCATTGATGAAGCAGCTGAAGATGGTTGGGCAGTGAACACTACCCTGAGGGACACCTGCAGAGGCACCCTGGAGCTGAGATGATTGACCTCCAACAACCACAACCATTTACCAATATGCCAGGTATGACTCCAACCAGCATAGAGTTTGCCCCCGGCAACCATTAATTCCAGTTTGTGCCACACTCAATCAAATGTAGCCTTGATGTCAAAGACTGTCATTCTCACTTCACCTTTGGAATTCCTGTTTTGTCCATGTTTGAACCAAGTCTGGAATGAGGTCAGGAGCTGAATGGCTTTGGTGGAAAATGAATTGGGTGTCACTGAGCAGATTATTGCTGAGCAGTTGCTGCTTGATAGCACTGTTGATAACATCGTCAGTCACTTAACTGATGATCAAGAGTAGACTGATGGGGCGGTAATTGGCGGGGTTGGATTTGTCCTGCTTTTTATGCATAGCACACACCCAGGCAATTTTCTGCATTGTCAGGTAGATGCCAGTGTTGTAACTGCACTGGAAGAGTTTGGCTAGAGGAGTTGCAAGTTCTCCAGCACTAGCCTTCAGTACTATTGCCGGAATGTTGTCAGGGCTTGTTGTCTTTGCAGTATGCAGTGCCTCTAACCAGGAACTAGATATCACATGCAATGCATTGAAATGGCTGAAGACTGGTATCCTTCATGCTAAGGAATCGTACGGAGGCTGAGGTGGATCATCCTCTTGGCACTTCTGGCTGCACATTGCTGTAAATGCTTCAGCATTATCTTTTCAAGTGATGTGTTGAACTCTTCCGTCAATGAGGATGAGGATATTTGAGGAGACTCCTCTTCCAGTGAGGTGTTTCATTGTGTACCAACATTCACGAAGAGACTTGGCAGGACTGCAATCCTTAGATCTGACCCATTGCTTGTGGGATCGCTCAGCTCTGTCAATCACCTGTTGCTTATGCTTTTTGGCATGTAAGCAGTCCAGTTTGGTAGCTTCACCAAGATGACACCTCATGTTCAGATTTGCCTGGCTCTGCTCCTTCGCATATCCTCCTGCAGCCTCCACTGAACCAAGGTTGATCTCTTGCATTGATGGAATTGTTTGAGTGGGAGAATAACAGGTTATGTGATGGAGTACAATTCTACTGCTGTTGAGGACCACTGTGCCTCATGGATTTTCAGCCTTGAGTTGCTAGATCTGTTCAAAGTCTGTTCCATTTAGCATGGTGGTAGTGCCACACAATACAATGGAAGTTATGCTCAACATGATGGTGACACAAGGACAGTGCGGTGGTCACTCTTATCAATACTGTCATTGACAGATGCATCTACAGCTGAAAGATTGGTAAGGACAAGGTCAAGTATGTTTTTCCCATATATTTGTTCCCTCACCACCCGCTGTAGACTTTGCCTAGCAGCTATATTCTTTAGGGCCCCACCAGCTGAAATAATAGTGATACTGCCAAGCCACTCATAATGGTGAACATTGAAATCCCTCACCCAGTGTATATTTTGTGCCTTTGCCACCATCAGTACTTCTTCCAAATGTTGTTCGACGTGTCAGGAATACTGAGTCATTAGCTGAGGGAGGATGGTACATGGTAATCATCAGGAGGTTTCCTTGTCTGTATTTAAGCTAAAGCCATGAGACATCATGAGGCTGGATCAATGTTGAGGAATCCCAGGCCAAGTTTCATTTGACTGTACGCCACTGTGCCACCACCTATTTTGGTGGGACAGAACATATCCAGGGATGGTGATGGTGGTATCTGGGACACTGTCTGGAAGGTAAGATTCTGTGAATATGAATGTGTCAGGCTGTTGCTTGACTAGTCTGTGAGATAGCTGTCTCAATTTTGGCACTAGGCCTGAGATGTTAGTAAGAAGGACTTTGCTGGGTTGACAGGGCTGTTTCTGCCAATGTCATTACCAGTGCCAAGATCAATGCCATGTAAGCCATCTGGTTTCATTTCTTTGTTGAGACTTTGTAGAGATTGATATATGTGGGTAGCTTGCTGGACCATTTCAGAGGGCAGTTGAGAGTCAACCACATTGCTGTGGGTCTGGAATTATATGTAGGCCAGGAGAGGAAGGCAGATTTCCTTCCCTGAAGGATATTTGAGAGCCAGATAGGATTTTCTGACAATCAGCAATGGTTTCATGGACATCAGTATATTCTTATTTCCAGATATTTTTCATTGAATTCAAATTCCACCATCTGCCATGGTGGAATTCAAACTCAGGGCACCACAACATTAGTGAGTTTCTGGATTAATATTCCCATGATAATACCACTAGCCATCATCTCCCCCACCAATGCAACCATTGGTCCAGAGGATGTTTATAAGAATGATCCCAGAGATAAAGTGTTTGCCATATGAGGAGCGATTGTGGACTCCCGGTCTGTATGCGATGGAGTTTAGAAGGATTAGTGGGATTTGATTGAATCTTAGAGGATATGAGAGGCCTGGATAGAGTGTATGTGGAGAAGATAGTTCCAACAGCAGGAGAGACTATAGCTCAAGGGCACAGCTTCAGAACAAAGGGATGACCTTTAGGATTGAGATGAGGGGGAGTTTCTTCAGCCAGTTTGGTGACTGTGGAACTCATTACTGCACAGGCTGTGGAGGCCAAGTCTGTTGAATGGATTTAAAACAGAGATAGATAAGTTCTTGATTGGTAAGGGAATCAAGAGTTATGGGGAGAAGGCAGGAGGATGGCTTGAGAAACATGTCAGCCTAGGTTGAATGGTAGAGCATACTCATTGGGCCAATGGCCTAATTCCAACCCTATATCTTATGCTCTTATGCCAGTTGCTTATGATGATCAGTGCCCATAATGATAAGGAGGCAATGCCATGCTAGTGGTATTAAAGATGATGCTATCCCTCAACCTCTTGCAGTGGATTCTGTAAGGGTTTTAACGGAGGCCTGTGTGGGATTTCCCATCATCTGCACATAAACGGGAACTGACTGACGCTCTCTTCAGGAAAGTGCATGATTCTGAGAACCAGAGAACAAGTGCATTGGGCTTTGTCACTACACAAGTGGCCCTGAGAACTCCAGGGCAGAAGCCAGCTGATTTCGTTAACAATGCGAGGCACTGCACATCTGCAGCCATGCTTCTTTCAGCCTGAAATAAAGGCCATAAAACAGTTGGCTTCCTAAGTGCCTGTTGCACCTGAATTTCAGTGATTTCTGATCGAGGACTCAAGATCCCTATAGACATATATAAACACTTCCCAACCTTTCACTATTTAGAAACTACTCCATGTCAGTAATCCTACAAAACTGTTGAATTATTCCATAACAAGTTCTCATTGCCACGTTCTTGCACTTTCAGTTAGCCTGCCTACTTGGCTTTGAGGCCTCTTTATAACATCTGCACAACTCACAGCAGAACAACAACAAGTTGAAAGGCTGCAGACATGACTCAGGCAGCCCCCATAGAGGGATCAGAATGTGTCTCCAAACCTGTTGGCTTGAATACGGTATTCCAAGGCCACAAACTCCCAAATAATAGGTAAGGGTCACAACTACATGTCAGACGACTCACGGATGACCCAACTGAGCCGATGATGTGAAGTAATAAAAAGTGCCACTATTGTTCCCCATCATTTGAGATTGATGGGTGATGAAGTGAAACACCCAAGAAAGTCATGACCATTGGAGCAGCCTTCAGCATTACAAGAATATCACAAACGTTGAGTACAGTCAGATTTACATTTATAAGTGCAATTACTACATACATTACTATGAATATCTGTGCTATCTGTTTGATATTACTGTTTAGTCATCTTTAATTTCCTATTACTACATCTGTATGCTTTTTCACCATACACAGATCAGGTGGCGGCAGCCTACTCACCGCTACCCTCTTTTGACTGAATGACTTTGGCAGCCATCCTCTGACAGTGCAAGGCCAAGGCTGAGGATCTTCAGCACGGATGCAGCTGCACCTCCCTCTGTCTGACCCATTGGAAGCAATGGGGTAACTGTCAGAGGGAAGGCGGACCAGTGGGGCACTCTTGGAGTGCTATCGGATGGAATCATCAATGTCCTTTGTTGGCTCTTCTTCCTGTCAGTGTATGATCACACAATGCTGACACCTTGAGATGAAGAGGTACCTGAAGGGACACCAAGTTCCTCACCCCCTGGTCACATTGCCTTTGTTGCTCTGTGCCCATGATTACAACAATGGAGTTAGATCCAAGCACATATCCAGCAACAATTGTGTGTTCTCTTAGACCTGGGTCTCCAAAGCAGCCATCGCCCTTTCTATGGGGACTGTTAAGTGCTTGCATGCCAGAACCTTGACACTAGGCCAAGATCAGTAGGAATCCTACTTTGTTGTATTCTGTTGACAGCCCCTGGCATTTCGGCCCAATGTCCCCTGTCGTTTTCTGTATCTCTGAAAGGTTTTTTTACTCGGTTGAGTCCAGAGGCTCATTAGCCAAGTGGGGCTCAGCAGGGGCTTGGTTCCCAGCAACCCACTGTATGTCAGACACCTCAGTTCTCCCATCCTCCATCAGCTGCAGAACCCTTTCTGTATGTGCTCTCCCAATTGTGACCATGACCAGATTCTGCTCTGCTCCATAAACCTTATCCCAGTTAATGCAACTTGCTGCCACTCACTGTGATGGCTCACATCAGAACAATTATTATTTCAGTGGAAGTACCAGAGCATGTGCATCTGTACAGCTATAGTACACCAAGAAATAAAGGCTTTCAGAAGAGGAAAGGAGGAGTGGGGTGAAAATTGATGAGCATAAACAATAAAAACACAAAGTAGGCTTTACATCAGTCAGAGTAAACTGCATTATAAAAAGCTAACTGAATAGTCCTCTATCATATTAACATATGAATGGGATTATAATTAGCCTGCTGAATGGCACCCTGATTTATTTGCAACCACTCTTCTGAAGTTCAAAGTGAGATATGGACAAAAAAAAATTGGCTTCCAGCATAAAATTGCATTATTACTTTACATAATTAGTATTTTCAATCTTGATGTAATTTTTGTTTTTAAAAGTCCATGCCTGTAAATCTAGCATGTGTTAGCATGGGGTTTGGGGGGGAGGTAGGGGGGGGCTGCTGTGGTGCCACAAAGGACTTGTCACCCTTTTGGAATGTGCCCAAACTTGGTGTTGGATACAGTAGCTAAATTACACAGTTACATGATTAAGGCACAGCATGTGGTTAAAAATATAGTTCTCAATTACACTTATGTACACCGACATCCAACTATTAATTGTTTAAAATTGATAATGATTAAATACGCTCAGAACAAATCATTTTATCGGAACCTACTTAACAGCATGAACAATTTTGGCAATTTGGGGATGTCATTAAACTTGTTTGTATTGACAATTTGCACCAAAATTGGAAGTTTTGGTAAAATATGCTCTGGATGATTAGACAACCTATTTTATTATCTTGTTTATATTATAATGCAACTTTGAAAAGTGCATGTAAATATATAGTTCAGAAACAGACCTTTTTGATCTTCTAATCTGGTGTTTATGGTCTACATGAAATTCCTACCACTTGTACTTCATTCAGCGTAACCTTTTTTTCCTTTCATTCCTCATGGTTCCTCTAGCTTTCCTCCCATGTATCAATTCAGGTGAACTGTTCCTTCTAAAATTCACATTTTAACCATTCACTTGGTAAAAAATATATCCTGAATCCTTTATTGGATTTATAGTGACTATCTTCACAATATTACCCTTTGTTTTGGACTGCCCCCACAGATGGAAATATCTTCTCTACATTGTCCGTATAAAGTTACTTCATAATTTTAACAACCTCTAACAAGTCACTCCTTTGTCTTCTGTATTCTCGAGAAAATAGCCCTTGTCTGTTCAGTCTAGCCTGATAGTTATAACTTCCCAGCTCTGGGGTTATTATTGTAAAACTTGGTGGCCCTTCTCTTCTGCCTCTACCTGGTAATATGTTGACTAGAACATTGTACAGTGGTAAGAAATTCTGTGAAACTGCAATGCAACCTGCTTTTATATTACACAGGAATAGCGCTGGTGGATCTTGTGAAGCTGACCAGAAGTAAATTTGGCAAAATACACTGAAACCAACGGAAGTGATGATAATAAGATTCAAATTAGAAGCTAAGGTTCCAAAGAAATCCTTCAGCCGAAACTCCATGGCCAGTGTTACCTCTGAATTAATGATACTGCCTCCAGAGTCCTGTGAGATCAATTCTTCAACTGGACTTAAGATCCCCCAGGGCAGTATTCAAAGCCCAATTTACCCATGTCCTCATTCAGTGGTTTTCTTAACAGTTAGATGAAATAATTGGCCAGTTTGAATGCTTTTTGGATATAATTTGTACTAACTTAAAAGCCGTATACACTCTTTTCCTCATTTAGAGAAGGATCAATACTGTCTACGTGCTCTCTAACTTGCAGCATAATGTATTGCATATGTTTTCATTCTTGTATGACACTTAGATTCAGGAAAGAATTAAGGTTGATGAAATTCACCCATGTTATAATCACCTTTTGATGTTTCTGTATGGATGTTGGATTATTTCAGTTGACCATAAATTTATAAAAGTTGTTGACGATGAATTCCAGTAGAGATGTTCCGGACCGGAGATTATTGGCTCATATAATTACGTTTATCCCAGTTTGTGAGCCAGGGATGACTCCAGCTTCTGGGTAGCTTTATTCTGAACCCCTTTCTTTTCAATGTTACTAAAGTTCCTTCATCCCATAGTCAGCAAATATTGCCTTAATATCCAGGGCTGTGACTCCCATCTCACCTCACCCCACCTTACCCAAGGAGTTCAGATGTTTTCTGATGCGTGAGCGAAAGTGGTTCAGGAAATCTAAACCTGAGCTTATAGAGGTTTATAAAATTATGAGATTTATGGATAGCTAAGGTCTTTTTCCCAGGTTAGGGGAGTCCATACCTAGAGGATATAGATTTAAGAATAGAGGGGAAAGATATAAAAGGAAGAGTTAAGCGGCATCTTTCTCACATATAGGGTGGAGCATATATGGAATGAGCTCCAAGATGAAGTGGTGGAGGTTGGTACAATGCAACATTTAAAAGTCATCTGGATAGGTATATGAACAGGAAGGATTTAGAGGGATATGCTCACAATGGGACTAGATAAATTTAGGATATCTGGTCAGCATAGATAAGTAGGATTGAAGGGCATGTTTCCATGCTGCATAACTATGACTATGACTCTGTGAGTGTTCCTGGTGGCATCCCAACTAAGCATCCTTAGATATAGAATTTCCTATTGATGTTTAAGTGCCACATGATGGAACTGTTACTACCTGCGTCAATTAGATTTTGGGACTTCCAGATATGATTCACCCTCCTATGACAGAACATATATTGACAATATTCCAAATTATAGCTATACTGGATGAGGTTGATTAAGTGCTGTACATCCACACCTTAATGGCTGGGAAAGTGTTAGTGCTCTGAGCCTTTGCTTTGCACATGGAGTGAATCAAATTAGCTAAAGAGTGGTAACTGCGGCGGCACCACAGAAAGTGACTAAATAGGATCATCCAAACAACACTGCTGCCTGAAGATTAAGTGGCTTATATTTTGTTCTGGCATGTTGCTTTTGACTATCATTGAAGATTGGGTATGTCTGTAGGGCCTTCTCCTTCTGTTACCTTCCTGCATAGATACTGTAGTATCTAAACATAGAAAAAGATGTGAAGCATCCCCAAAAATCTACTTTCAATATTTAAGAGAAACATTTATTCCCTTTCCGCCCCTTCTATCACAATTGTGTTTAAGGGTAAGGGTTCTGTGCTGTTAATGATCTCTGCTCTCCTGCAATTTGTTTTTTTTAGAAAAGTAGGTATTTCAAAATGTTCCTTGTAGGCTTACCATAATGTTTGTGCTAAGAACTAAGTCAGATTTCTGGCAGGCACACAAAAATTCCATCTGTATATCAGCCCTTACTTTAAATGGAGAAACCATCATCCAGGCTTAGTATCATTTACGATCTATCAATTGACGCCAAATAAAAATTCCTCTCCCAGTCAAGCTAGCAGGGAGTGAACATGCCCTTCTAGGAGGAGTCAGAGTACAGTGTTCAATAGAGATTATGATCCAAAGTCAAGAGTGCAAACAAAATCCAGTGTTGTAGATGCTTGATCTCTTTAGAAGCTATTTGTAAAATTATATGAACATGCCCTTGGTTGTGATCTTTAATGAAGAACCAATCCCTGTCTTTAAAGGGATAATGAAACTATTTTGACTAAACTGTCCTAAATGTCTGCAGCACTAGAATGAGCAGCGTAATGTAAGGAGGGCTGTAGAATGTTCATGAAAGTTGTAACTAACAAGGCTGAAAGGCTGTATAATTATTTGCGTACTCTTTCTACTACCACCTAGTGATCAAGTTCACAGGAAGTTAATATTGCCAAAGTAATTGAATTATTAAGCATCTGTGTAAGGAACAGAAAGACATCCGAGAACTTGTAACATTTGAAAGACCTTTTTTCTGTGCTGTACTGTTTTATATTCTATGTTCTATCTGTAACTTTTGTATATACAGACTGTTGCACAAAAGATAACCATCGACTGTATCAAGTTGGAGCTTGTGGATTAGCAAAGAGATTCATATACACCTGAGAGGTTCTGATATGTTCACTAATCTAATGACTGCAGTCAGTTAAAGAATTTATCCAGGTTTGTCAGATTTAGTAAAATCAAACTCAAAAAGAGACAATATTTTATATTTCTATTAATATCAAAATAGATCAAATTAAGATAATTTCTGAATCTTCAACTTTACATTCCTTGCTTATTACACAAGCTCTAATTTTCTGGGATGACGAATAGATGTTTCATTACAGCACACTGCCTTGCTTACACCACACTGTTTTGGTTTTGCTGCCCATTCACCACTTGATTAAAAAAAAAGTTGCTAATACTTTGGCACCTTGAAGTGTTCTTTCCCTTGAAGAAGACATTCAGGCAAGCACATACTGTAATGAGGTTACTATTAAAAAAAACCCCTGGGAAATTGCAGACTGTCAAAACTTAATAGTTGCAGGCATTTAAAACCATATGCACCAGACAGCTCTAAAATTCCCAGCTACTCATTTATTGATTATAAGCGTGGACTTTCTACTTAAAAATTTAACAAGGGAGTCGCAAAGCACCTAGTTACCTACTTATCAATTATTAACTGCGCAATCTCAAACTCCATTCAGTGGCAGCTTGAGGCTGGGGTTTATTTGGAGTTGGGATCTAATCCAATCACATTTACATAGATGTTCTGCCTTTGCTTAGCTTTTATCAGGTGCAAGCAAAAACAGGGAGTGTTAAATAACTTGTACTGCCCAGCAGCAAGTCAATGTTAGTAAAGTCAGACCAGGTGATGTGATGACCTCTCAGACATGTTTTAAAATCTTAAGTGAGATGGAATAATTGAATATGGAGCAGCTAATTGATACTTAGTGACAAAGTTCATGATCAGGACGGGGATGGTGATTGACTGGAACTTCCTGTGCTGTCCCAGCTTGTGAAAGGGATATCAGCTTGATGCAATTATATTAGGCAAAATTACCTTTTAAGTGACAAATGTGAGGCCATGAGGTCAATTGCAACAAAATGCATGATTGTGACACTTAGATGTTTAAACTACATATACACAAAAATACTGCACTGATTCTTCTCCTGCCTGAAGCACAAACTTGATATAAATGTCACCATTAGTAAGATGCTCATCTAGGTACTTTGATACACTAATAAAAGGACCAATGTTAAATTTTTCAAGGATGGAGATTGGAGTGGATTAGAAACTCACTGCTGCTTCAGAAATAAAACTGAAGCCTAATTTAGTTCCTCGTGATCAATGTGAATCTGCTCGGGGATCAGAAGCAGAGCAAAATGAAATAGTTCAGATAGGCCTGAAACGTCAGCTTTTGCGCTCCTAAGATGCTGCTTGGCCTGCTGTGTTCATCCAGCTTCACACTTTGTTATCTTGGATTCTCCAGCATCTGCAGTTCCCATTATCTCTGATCACAATTTTAACTTCACTGTGAAGCTTCTTCCAGGGATGCCTAACCTGAAGAAGTTACCCTCCTCCCTCCGGACCAACCTCAGGGAATCTCTCTCCCACTGCAAACCTATCCCCTCCCTACCTCCCCACCTATACTCTCCTCTCCACCTATCTTCTCCTCTATCCATCTTCGGTCCACCTCCCCATCTATCCCTATTTATTTCAGAACCCTCTCCCCATCCCCCTCTCTGATGAAGGGTCTAGGCCCGAAACATCAGCTTTTGTGCTCCTAAGATACTGCTTGGCCTGCTGTGTTCATCCAGCTTCACACTTTGTTAGCTCAGATAGCCACTGGCCCAACACCAGGTCCGTGGCCTGACTTAGTGAGCCTTGCAATGGTGAAGAAGAGGAGGGGCGAGCAGTCTGCCACAGAGGAGGTCATAAATTGTTCACAGAATCCAGTAGGATATCCTTGCTCCTCCCAGCCCTGTAAGGAAACTTTAGAAAAGCTTACTTATAAGGGCCTGATTTTTTTTCTTCTCCCACTGTTATATTGTTATAATAATCACAAAAAACTGGGGACTAGGTGTCATGTGACTGCATAGTCCCAGGTGTCACACTCATTGCAGCACTGCAATGTAGCAGTGTACCTGTTTATCCATGCACCCCTCACAGGGAGAGCTGAAAGAAATGAGGATCCAGCATTTTGTATCTAAATTCACTTATAGGAACCAGACAACAAAGCATCTACTAGCTTCACGCACCGAGAAATTCATCTGGCTTTGCTTAAGAGTGAAGTTAAAATTGCATCTGGGTTGTGATGATGTCATTCACATTCAAAGTGTCATATGTAAAAAAGACATATGAGCAAGTTAAAAATGCCAAGTGCGACAATTTTTAAGATTTATAAGATCTTTTTGTTTTGGGCTCATGTGCTGAAGTAAGAGCTATAAAGAGGGTTAAGCAAACTTCTCTGGATCCTGCCTGACAGCTTGCCTAAAGGCTTTGAGTGGTAGGAGCTAAACGGAGATCCAGATTGTCTTACTAAGAAGAATTTGTAATCTACAAATCAATGGCAGCAGCCCATCTCCAAAGTCCCAGAAAAATGTTGAGAATGTTGATTGCAGTCAGCTATGGTTTCAACTGTCTATTTATTTTCAAAATAAATGCAGTTGGTCCCTCAAGGATAGCAAATCAGAATTACTACCTGTATGCAAGCTCTAAATGATTCAACTGGCTATAGGAACGATAGCAGAGGAAATTGTTGTAAAAATCAGGACACACTTTTTCTGAAAATATCACTGAATACCGCAGTGGGTTAATTTTCCAGAATCCGGGAATGAGAGAAACAACTAGAGATTGAAGGACTGTGTTATCTACCGTGCTGCAATATAAGATTCAAGCTCAAGTTTGGATCGAAAATCCCAAAACTGCGAGGAGTTAAAATGAGGCTGTGTGATTCACCTAGCTTGAGCTAGATGGAGGGTCTGCAGAAATACTCGCCATGAATACTCACCACGAGAAACAGTTCTGGAGTTAGAAGATATCTTGCTAAAACAAAAGAACAGAAGTAAACCCTTGAGAGTCATTACGGTCGGACTCTGGGAGAATTCAATATCTACTTAAAGAGCAGTGAATACAACATACATCTATGACGTATGTCTGCTTGTGCTAAGAATAAAGAGGAATATGTTTGTTCTGTTTAAAATACAAGTTGACTGCAAAGATAGGCTCCAAATATCATTCTGACATTAAGTGTGCAGTGGTAAGAAAAAAACCATTTAAAATTGGATTTAAAAATAGACTTTTGCACTCCCAAATGGGAGGTAGGACGGATTGGAGGTTGAGGCATGTGACCAAGAAGGAACTGAGCAGTTTGCTGCATTCTAAAGAAGACCAAGTGGAAAGTCAGCCTCGAGGTATCAATGCTGCATCAAAAACATTAAATTAGAGAATAATAATGTAAACCATTCTTCTAGTGGTTACCATGCACAATCTCTTACCCCCTCGTAAGCTCTGTACATGCTGACTGTCAAAGGTTTTCTATTCAACATCCACTTTGGCCCCTTATTCCCACTGTGACACCCCATGCCCTGTTATCTGTAGCTCATGGTCCCTCATGCACTATATGTGAACTTAGTGCAGACTTGCACCGACCACACTTTCCCTCTTCACCAATCATTCCAACATAGCGGGTATTCATATGTTCTCATGCACACAGGAGAACGAAGAAGCTTATTTTGTTTAAGGTTCTATTTTGCTGTCTACACACTATTAAGCAAATAACATATTGTGAGAAATACATTTTAACAAGTTTCAAAAGGTTGACACTTCTTGAAAGTTTGGCACTTTTTGATAAGTATTGGAAATTTTTGAGATTTCTGACAGTTTGATGCTCCTTGACATATCTGAACAGATTTACACTACTACTACTACCTACGTCCCACACACATCACCTACACGCAGAACTTCCGATTCCCCGGTCCCCAACACCTCATTTTCACCATGGACATCCAGTCCCTACACACCTGCATTACCCATGCTGATGGCCTAAAGGCATGGGCCCAACCTATGCCTGCCTCTTTGTAGGTTACGTAGAACAGTTCCACAGCTACCTAGAATACACCTCTTCCCACTCACCTTCCTGCAAAGATTCCGTCCCCTATTCCCTTTTCCTTCGCCTCCTCTGCAGCTGTTCCCAGAATGAGGCATTCCACTCCCGTACATCCCAGATGTCCTCATTCTTCAAGGACCGCAACTTTCCCCCACAGTGGTCGAGAACGCCCTTGACCGCGTCTCCCGCATTTCCAGCAACACATCCCTCACACCCCGCCCCCGCCACAACTGCCCCCAGAGGATCCCCCTCGTTCTCGCATACCACCCCACCAACCTCTGGATACAACGCATCATCCTCCGACACTTCTACCATCTACAATCTGACCCCACCACTAAAGACATTTTTCCATCCCCACCCTTGTCTGCCTTCCGGAGGGACCACTCTCTCTGCGACTTCCTTGTCCGCTTCACACTCCCCTCCAACCCCACCACACCCGGCACTTTACCCTGCAACCGCAGGAAGTGCTACACTTGCCCCCACACCTCCTCCCTCACCCACATCTCAGGCCCCAAGATGACTTTCCATATCAAGCAGATGTTCACCTGCACATCTGCCAATGTGATATACTGCATCTGTTGTACCCGTTGTGGCTTTGTCTACATTGGGGAAACCAAGCGGAGGCTTGGGGACCGCTTTGCAGAATATCGACACTCGATCCACAATAAACAACTGCACCTCCCAGTCTCGAACCATTTCAACACCCCCTCCCATTCCTTAGACGGCATGTCCACCCTGGGCCTCCTGCAGTGCCACAATGATGCCACCCGAAGGTTGCAGGAACAGCAACTCATATTCTACATGGGAACCCTGCTGCCCAATGGTATCAATATGGATTTCACAAGCTTCAAAATCTCCCCTTCCCCACTGCATCCCAAAGCCATCCCAGCTCATCCCCGCTTCCGTAACCTGTTCTTCCTCTCACCTCTCCCCTCCTCCCACCTCAAGCTTCACCTCCATTTCCTACCCACTAACCTCATCCCACCCCCTCGACCTGTCTGTCCTCCCCGGACTGACCTATCCCCTCCCTACCTCCTCACCTATACTCACCTCTACAGGCTCTGTCCATGCCCCTTTAACTTCTCTGCCTCCTCTCCACCTATCTTCTCCTCTATCCATCTTCAGTCTGCCTCCCCCTCTCTCCCTATTTATTTCAAAACCCTCTCCCCGTCCCCCTTCTCTGATGAAGGGTCTAGGCCCGAAACATCAGCTTTTGTGCTCCAGAGATGCTGCTTGGCCTGCTGTGTTCATCCAGATCCACACCGTGTTATCTTGGATTCTCCAGCATCTACAGTTCCCATTATCTCAGATTTACACTACTTGTCAGTTTTATACTTCTTAACAGTCTTGACACTCTGTACAGTTCAAAATTTCTCAACAAGTCTTTTTCTTCTACATTTTGTGACAGGTCATGACACTTCTTGACAGGTTTTGGTGGTTTTTGACACTGCTGGACAGATTTCAACAGGTCTTGCAAAGGTTTTATCCATCCAAAGTGTTTATGTCCCTTTTAACATAGTAATCCCAGAGAGTACTGACCTCCTCCTGAAAGGTACCTGACACTCCCCCCCCATCAGCTCCAGAGGACATCTGACCAACATGCCCAATGTGTCGAGGTACCACATTAGTATGAGTACCTCAGATCTCCAACGGAATATGACTATTAAAAAAAACTTACAAAGAACAGAGATAATGGGAACTGCAGATGCTGGAGAATCCAAGATAACAAAGTTTGAATGTGGATGAACACAGAGGCCAAGCAGCATCCCAGGGGCACAAAAGCTGACGTTTCAGGCCTAGACCCTTCATCAGCTCTCTGGTGAGATGTCAGCTTTTGTGCCCCTGAGATGCTGCGTGGCCTGCTGTGTTCATCCAGCTTCACACTTTGTTATCTTACAAATAACAGCTTTGTTTTTGACCAGTCTAACCACCGTACCCCCTCCACATTCCAGGAAACAAGCATTCAAAACTCCAGTTTGACTGGAGGCAGTTGGTCACTTGAATGGCCAGCTGCCACTGTTAACCGCACATTCATGAACCATGGTCTATCCCCAATAATCTCTCCCTAACTGCCACTATGAAAATGGGAAATGCTAGAATCAGAGTTTAGGATTTCCAATGGAACCTGTTCTCCACAGAGCAAAAATCTGGAATGTAGTGTTAAGTCAATAGTGCTTTTGTCTTTTGTTACAGTAAATGTCTTAAAACATGAAGTCCTCTTGAGTGCCTCTTTTAGGTAGTAAATGGAAAGTTCTTTTTTCTTTTTCAACTTTAGCAGTCTCTGTGGAAATATTCCTACAAGGTTGGCAGCAAGGTTCCAATGTAAATAAGTAATATGTATAATTCTAACTCCTCATTTGCCAGGATAGTACAGTTAAAATGATGTCCAAAGAACAATATATACAGAAAATTAATAGTGAACCATGTTGTATATCCATGTTTAATTTTCCAACATCCCAGCAGGAGGGTACAGGCAACTGTATCATCATGAGTGTGCTGGAAGAATAATGTTGGAAGAATTTATAAATACATGCTATATCCTGTATTGCAGTGGCCACAGAGAGCCCGACATTAAGTGGGATGCTCACAGAAAATAGATTCTATGATGCTCATTAAATGTAAAATGAATACACAACAGATTGACAATCTGCCTAGAGACTTATTAGCACAATCTGACCATTAGCCCCAGCTGCTGCTGAGCCAGTCTTGGCACCACAAGAGATGTTGTTAAATTGACTGAAAGCTGTGTGGTGTGGTGTCAAAACAGGACCTGTATAAACAATCATTGAGAACTCAAACCTTAAAGATTAGAAATCAAATTAATTGGGAGAATGCTTCATAATTCTAAATGTGTTGTATTGCACAAAAGTACATTGACTAACCAAAAATGACTGTTCTTATCCTTATCAGTAATCTGTAGCACTGAGAATGAACATTCTACTCAGCTGATCATATTAGTGTTTATACTCCACAAGAGCCTCCTTCTAATTTACTTCATTATTCTCCATCAGCTAACCTCTCTGTCAAGCAGAGAACATGATGAGGTAACCTGTCTGGAGTTGCATAGGGGCTCCCAAGGTGTTCAGGTGGGGTCTCGCATTCAGCCACTCAGTGAAGTTTGACAGATCCAGCAGAGAGCTAGCTTCCTTTTCTTGCTGTTTACCGTCCTGCCCCATCTCTCCCACCCTCTCCGCTTAATCCCTTTCCCCCAGCACTCTTTTGCCTGGGATCCAGTAAACAAATGAGGACTTTGTTGGGTGTAGTACCAGCAGTGGCCAGCACCTCCTGGGCAGCGCTATCACTTATTATTTTGCTTCCAGTCTCTTGTCCTGTTGAAAACCCAATGGTAACGACTTATGCATGTGATTGCCACTGGATTAAGCTGGTCTCATTCCCAATTAGGTGATGCAGAGTCCTCGCCAGCTGATTGGCATGACTTTTGCTGCCTTCATTAAACACTGCCCTTTGCCTTCAATTTTCTTCAAGCATTCTGTAAACTTTTCTGCATTTCACCATTCCATTTTTTTCCCTTTCATTTAGTCCGCCATTCCACCTGTTCAACAAAACGTATCTCCCGGCTACAGTACTGACAAAATGTGTCACCAAAGTTGGATATTCCAGCTGCTGGGTCTGCCCTTTTGTGTGCGTTGTCTGTCTTGTGATGGGTGTCTTGTCACTTTTGTCAAAGTCTTCAGTTTTATCAGAGGTCAGTAGGATCATGCTGCATCCGACACTATATATCTCCCCAAGCCTCCTGGGCAAGTACAAAATATTTTTGACATCTCCAAGTGTTGTGTGTACATTTGTGGAGGACACTGGCAGAGATCAGCAGTTCCATCTATCCAGTATTTATAAAAAAAACCTCTCTATTAAACACCTTTCGAGGTGGAACACACCATCAGTGGCAGAAATAAAGTGGTAGATTCTGAAGTGAGATGGATCAGACCCCACAGAGTAGACATTGAGAACCTGGAACAAAAACAGGAGTTGCTGGAGAATCTCAGCAGGTCTGGCAGCATCTGTGAAGAAAAAAATCAGGGTTAACGTTTTGGGTCCAGTGATCCTTCCTCAGAATGTGAGGAAAGTTCCAAAGAAGGGTCACCGGACCTGAAACTTTAACCCTGATTTTTTTTTCTTGGATGCTGACAGACCTGGTGAGCTTCTCCAGCCACTTCTGTTTTTGTTCCTGATTTACAGCATCTGCAGTTCTTTTGATTTTTGTTGAGAATCTGGAAACCAGGCAGCCCTAGGTGCCAAGACTTATCCACTTTTAGAGATCATCCAGAAGGTTATTGCTCTGGTTGGTCAAGTAGAGCAATAGTATAGCAGCATCTTGACCTACCTGTTACGGATGAAGTTGAGGATGAGATGGACAACTTGGCATTTGTAAGTATGATCATGAAACCTTGGGGCAGGAGCAACAATGCATCTAATATTACTAAACAACAAAAGTACATGAAATAGGAAGACGCTAAAGGAAAAGAGCTGGTAGGCAGAAGGTGTCAGAAGTCCATGTTCCTGTGACTCACTTCTTTGTGAACAAAAGGTATTTTAGAAGTGTATTTGTTAAAGGAGCAAATTAAAGCAGTATGTTATTGAAAAAAGAACATGAACTTTCTGAATATTCAACTGGTATTGCAGTGTCTGTCGGCTGAATTTCCTACGTGGGGAAACAGAATTTGGTGTTTTGAATCTGCCTATGATTGCGGTTACAGTCAGCCATTGGAATTTTCACTGGGGCTCTGCCATGAATTGGCTTTAGATCAGCTTCTTAGTCCAGCTAGTGATGCACTCTTGAAGATGTAGGGCCTATTCAGCTTGACAGAAGTAGCAGATTGTTATGGAAGGTAAAGAAAAGTGATATTTCATCAACGTTTTTAAATGCCCATTATGTCAGCTATCACTGTGATGTTGAGAGATGCAGTAATTCCCAATGTCCATTAATATAATTGAACAAGCTAAAAACTATGAATATTTCAACCTTAACTAAATGACTCAACTTGTAATATTCTATTCTATTCTGGTTATAGCTGGTGCATGAAATCAAAATGAACAATGCGCTGGAATCTATCATCCCTCTGTTCATGGGGTTGAAGGTGAGAGGCTTATACGATGTATGTGATTTGCAGCCACCATCTCACCCATGCCTGATTTGTCTGCCATTTCCTAGGGGCTGGGAAGAGTGTGAGGACAGTGAATACATCAAGTAGCCTGCTGACCCATGAGCTCAATGGAGATCTTCAGTGCAATTAATGGCTAATTCTGAACCATTCCGTGCTTTACCACCATACATGGGGAGCTATTGTTAAGTAAGTAGTTGGATAGCATCCTTATTTTGATGATGGCGAGGAGGAATGGTGAGGGAGGTCAACTGTGCCCATCCTGAGAGACATTCTCCAAGGTCATAACCTCTCTCTCACCTTTTGAAACCCTGCCTGCATCCAGGCTTGCCTTCAGACCAACCTCCCCTTCTTTGGAGATTGGCAGTAGTCCTAGCATTGGCCATTATCTAAACCTAGTGTTAGTTAGGTTACACAGATTCTGGCCAGTAAAAACTTGAATTTCACAAACCTAAGACCCATTCAGAATGTCAGGTTTATTGATGTTCCTCATGTTCTAATTGCTGTTTAAAAGTTATTCTTGAAATTAACTTTCATCAACCTTTCAGGCAGTGTTTCTGGATCACCATTACCACTGAATACATTAATTAATCTCATATCACCTCCATATCATTTTCTAATTACCTTAAACCTGAGTCCTTTTGTGTATATCTATTGTAAACGCTTTCGCTCTATTTAGCCCATCAACACTTTTCAGACCTTTATATACCTTTATTGAATCTCCCTTTAATTTCTCTGCTGTTAAGACAACCAACTGATTTAATTCACCTTCAGTTACTTGCAAAATTTACAGTCCAGGTATGTTGACATGGTAGTCCAAACATGAAGATTCATGAAAAGAGAAACATATTGTCAGTGCTATTTGTCTTGCATTCATGAAGACAGATGTGAGAATAGAGTGGTATGGCTCAGCGGTTAGTACTGCTGCCACACAGTGCCAGGGACCTGGGTTTAATTCCAGCCTTGGGTGACTGTCTACGTGGAGTTTGCACATTCTCCCCGTGTTATGTCCGGGTGTACTGGTTTGCTCCCACAGTCCAAAGATGTGCAGCTCACGTGGAGTGGCCATACTATATTGCCCATAGTGTCCATGGACATGCTGGTTAGGAGGATCAGTCATGCGAAATGTAGGGTTACAAGGATAGGATGGGGAAGGGATGTTTCTCCACTGTTGGGATTCTATTTCTAATGCCAAATTCCAAACAATCACAACACTTTAAACTACAGGGGATAAGGATGCCAATTTTCTGTACAGTTAACTTTGATCAGCTGAGGTGTTGTCATGCCATTTTCTCTTGGTTCTCTTTTAAGCAATATGAAGGCCAACACATCCAGTTGTCACTGATCACACTTTTTACGTCAAGAGCAAACACACATTGGAAACAGTGGAATTGCTTTAAAAAACTACATGAACACAGCAAACTGATACGTGATCAGAGATAATGGGAACTGCAGATGCTGGAGAATTCCAAGATAATAAAATGTGAGGCTGGGTGAACACAGCAGGCCAAGCAGCATCTCAGGAGCACAAAAGCTGACGTTTCGGGCCTAGACCCTTCATCAGAGAGGGGGATGGGGTGAGGGTTCTGGAATAAATAGGGAGAGAGGGGGAGGCGGACCGAAGATGGAGAGTAAAGAAGATAGGTGGAGAGAGTATAGGTGGGGAGGTAGGGAGGGGATAGGTCAGTCCAGGGAAGACGGACAGGTCAAGGAGGTGGGATGAGGTTAGTAGGTAGCTGGGGGTGCGGCTTGGGGTGGGGGGAAGGGATGGGTGAGAGGAAGAACAGGTTAGGGAGGCAGAGACAGGTTGGACTGGTTTTGGGATGCAGTGGGTGGTGGGAAGAGCTGGGCTGGTTGTGTGGTGCAGTGGGGGGAGGGGGCGATCTGGGCTGGTTTAGGGACGCAGTAGGGGAAGGGGAGATTTTGAAACTGGTGAAGTCCACATTGATACCATTAGGCTGCAGAGTTCCCAAACGTGATTATGGGTTATTAAATATCAAGAACCCTATCTTGTTTATTCTGCAGGTTGATTTACACAGGAGAGCACATTGCTCAAACTGCACCAGACAAGTTCATATTGGCTCTCTTAGGATACATGCTTATCAGGTGCAGCTGTGCAAAAGCTCCTCACTGAAAGACTCATGTATAACTTTAATTCCTCGTTCTATACTTAATTATATATGGTTTTATTCATGCCTCATTTTCAATGTAAGTACCAGTGCACCACACAAAGCATAACAGGTGATGTTGGAGAACATGGCTGCTGGCAGGTTGGGTGGCTGATACTGGCTCTTTGTTGTATTGACAGAAAAGCAATCAATTTCTCTTTGAGAATTTTTCCTATCTATTAATAACATAATAAAGAAACAGTCAGGAACAGCAAATCTGAAATAGCCAAATGGCTGGAAAACTTTTGTGGAAAAGGGTGATGGTTTCATAAGTGGTCTTGCTGCTTGGTTAGGAGATAATGGGAACTGCAGATGCTGGAGAATTCCAAGATAATAAAATGTGAGGCTGGATGAACACAGCAGGCCAAGCAGCATCTCACGAGCACAAAAGCTGACGTTTCGGGCCTAGACCCTTCATCAGAGAGGGGGATGGGGAGGGGGAACTGGAATAAATGCTGCATGGTTAACTGTGGTGTGACTGTCATCAGATAAAATGGAAAGAAGTAAAACGATCGTCAGAGGTACCTACAGTTTTGGCTATACCTCTTCCATTTTAATCCAACTAAAGAATGAGAAAGAAAGGCTGAGAATCTACGAAAGAATGAAGGACACATACTGGAGTTTATCCAAGTACTGTATCATGCTAATAAAGTGTGAAGCTGGATGAACACAACAGGCCAAGCAGCATCTCAGGAGCACAAAAGCTGACGTTTTGGGCCTAGACCCTTCATCAGGAGGGGGATGGGGTGAGGGTTCTGGAATAAATAGGGAGAGAGGGGGAGGCGGACCGAAGATGGAGAGAAAAGAAGATAGGTGGAGAGGAGAGTATCGGTGGGGAGGTAGGGAGGGGATAGGTCAGTCCAGGGAAGACGGACAGGTCAAGAAGGTGGGATGAAGTTAGTAGGTAGGAGATGGAGGTGCGGCTTGGGGTGGGAGGAAGGGATGGGTGAGAGGAAGAACAGGTTAGGGAGGCAGAGACAGGTTGGACTGGTTTTGGGATGCAGTGGGTGGACGGGAAGAGCTGGGCTGGTTGTGTGGTGCAGTGGGGGGAGGGGATGAACTGGGCTGGTTTTGAGATGCGATGGGGGAAGGGGAGATTTTGAAGCTGGTGAAGTCCACATTGATACCATTAGGCTGCAGGGTTCCCAAGCGGAATATGAGTTGCTGTTCCTGCAACCTTCGGGTGGCATCATTGTGGCACTGCAGGAGGCCCATGATGGGCATGTCATCTAAAGAATGGGAGGGGGAGTGGAAATGGTTTGCGACTGGGAGGTGCAGTTGTTTATTGCGAACCGAGCGGAGGTGTTCTGCAAAGCGGTCCCCAAGCCTCCGCTTGGTTTCCCCAATATAGAGGAAGCCACACCGGGTACAGTGGATGCAGTATACCACATTGGCAGATGTGCAGGTGAACCTGTGCTTAATATGGAAAGTCATCTTGGGGCCTGGGATAGGAATAAGGGAGGAGGTGTGGGGGCAAGTGTAGCATTTCCTGCAGTTGCAGGGGAAGGTGCCGGATGTGGTGGGGTTGGAGGGCAGTGTGGAGCGAACAAGAGAGTCACAGAGAGAGTGGTCTCTCCGGAAAGCAAACAAGGGTGGGGATGGAAAAATGTCTTGGGTGGTGGGGTTGGATTGTAGATGGCGGAAGTGTCGAAGGATGATGCGTTGTATCCGGAAGTTGGTGGGGTGGTGTGTGAGAACGAGGAGGATCCTCTTTGGGCGGTTGTGGCGGGGGCGGGGTGTGAGGGATGTGTTGCAGGAAATGCGGGAGACGCGGTCAAGGGCGTTCTCGATAACTGTGGGGGGAAAGTTGCTGTCCTTGAAGATCGTGGCCATCTGGGATGTGCGGGAGTGGAATGTCTCATCGTGGGAGCAGATGCGGCGGAGGCGGAGGAATTGGGAATAGGGAATGGAAGTTTTGCAGGAGGGTGGGAGGAGGAGGTGTATTCTAGGTAGCTGTGGGAGTCGGTGGGCTTGAAATGGACATCAGTTACAAGCTGGTTGCCTGAGATGGAGACTGAGAGGTCCAGGAAGGTGAGGGATGTGCTGGAGATTGCCCAGGTGAACTGAAGGTTGGGGTGGAAGGTGTTGGTGAAGTGGATGAACTGTTCGAGCTCCTCTGGGGAGCAAGAGGCGGCACCGATACAGTCATCAACGTAACGGAGGAAGTGATGGGGTTTGGGGCCTGTGTAGGTGCGGAAAAGGGACTGTTCCATGTAACCTACAAAGAGGCAGGCATAGCTGGGGCCCATGCGGGTGCCCATGGCCACCCTCTTTGTCTGTAGGAAGTGGGTGCGCAATAAACAACTGCACCTCCCAGCCGCAAACCGTTTCCACTCCCCCTCCCATTCTTTAGATGACATGTCCATCATGGGCCTCCTGCAGTGCCACATTGATGCCACCCGAAGGTTGCAGGAACAGCAACTCATATTCCGCTTGGGAACCCTGCAGCCCAATGGTATCAATGTGGACTTCACCAGCTTCAAAATCTCCCCTTCCCCCACCGCATCCCTAAACCAGCCCAGTTCGTCCCCTCCCCCCACTGCACCACACAACCAGCCCAGCTCTTCCCGTCCACCCACTGCATCCCAAAACCAGTCCAACCTGTCTCTGCCTCCCTAACCTGTTCTTCCTCTCACCCATCCCTTCCTCCCACCCCAAGCCGCACCTCCATCTCCTACCTACTAACCTCATCCCACCTCCTTGACCTGTCCGTCTTCCCTGGGCTGACCTATCCCCTCCCCATCTCCCCACCTATACTCTCATCTCCACCTATCTTCTTCTCTCTCCATCTTCGGTCTGCCTCCCCCTCTCTCCCTATTTATTCCAGAACCCTCACCCCATCCCCCTCTCTGATGAAGGGTCTAGGCCCGAAACGTCAGCTTTTGTGCTCCTGAGATGCTGCTTGGCCTGCTGTGTTCATCCAGCTTCACACTTTATTATCTTGGATTCTCTAGCATCTGCAGTTCCCATTATTACTGTATCATGCTAATTGAGGATGCAGCACAGTCTACAAGAGGGCTCTTCTTCTCAATATCTCCCATTGCCTGAGGCATGGTGACCTTCAGGTTAAGATACCATCGGTCATCTGCCTCTAATGAGAGAGCAGCTCTATGGTCCAGTAGGACTATGGTAATTTTATGGATGTGCAAAAGGCAAAAGTCCAGATTCAGAAAACAGCCTTTTCCCAAAAATTGGCCAAGAACAGAACCATCAGCATTGCTAATCAAAATCAAGTTATATGAAATCCTGAGGAATAAAATTGTGAAGTAAAAAACTATCAATGCTGGAAGCAAACAGAAGGCATCAGATGCTGAAAGAGAAGGGACCCCGTCCCCCCGGTCCCCCACTTAGTTCTGAGAAGATATTTACTCATCTTTCTTTTTCCTCATTACAAATGCTGTAGGACTTGCTCTGCATTACCAGTATTTATTTCAGATTTACATTATTCATATTTTTCAACCCTGCAGTAAAATGGAAGTATATTCAAATTTACGTATCTAAATTGACTCATTAATAACATCATTACTGGTTAAGTACTCATTCCATTGAAGTGGATTCGAACCAATTACAAGGAATATGGAGATAGCTTCATTTCTCCAAATCATGGAAATAAATCAAATTGCTGGTAATACAATGACTACAAATAAAACTTGATGAATCAAGTTGGATCATTATGGAAATTGTTGTAAAATTGTCAGTAAATCAGCTTTTTATGTATTTATTTTGGGTTTCTAACATTCACACTGCAACAAATCAAACATGTTGAAAGCAGACTAAATCATTATTTAATCAGAAACTATAATTTAAGTTAGCAGGTTCAAAGTGCCATTTAGTATGTCGAAAAACACAATAGCTTTTGTTACAAATAAAATAATTAACTTGTAAGACAGTTTATCTTTGGTAATCAAATACATGTATTAAATAGAAAAGATTATTTCAGAAATATTGAGGGTAAAATTGGTCTTGCATGACAGCCATCAAACTACTAAAACATCACCCTTTGATATTCAGTGGCAATTCTCATAGCTCAGTCCTCCATTATCAACATCTTGTGGGTTACAATTGCATTTGTGGAATGAACTGCCAGAGGAAGTAGTAGAGACAAGTACAATTACAAAATTTAAAGGACGTTTGGATAGGTACATGGATAGGAAAGATTTAGAGGGATATGAGCCAAATACAGTCAAATGGGAATAGTTCGGTTTAGGAAATGTGATCGCATGGACAAACTGGGCCAAAAAGTCTGCTTCTGTACCGTATGATTTTATAATTCTATAATCACTCACCATCCTGACTTGGAACTATATTATCATTCCTTCAGTGTTGCTGTGTCAAAATCCTGGAACTCCATCCCTAATAACATTGGCAAAAAGAATGCTTGCTGCAGTTCAAAAAGGCAGCTCACCACCTTCTTCTCTGAGCCAAAGAGGAGACCAAAGGAGTCATGGGAGGTAGCAAGGTCTGGAAATGTCCAATGGTGGCTGGTGAAGCAGGAAAACTGGACCCAGTAGATAAGTGAACAGGTATTTCCCTCCCAATGCCAGCGGTTCTCCTTTAGCTTTCGGTTTTTCAGAATCCTAGGTTATACCAATGTTGTATCAAAAAATAGTCTGATTAGCTTTCCTCCTGTGCTTAATGTTAATTCAGAGATTATTTTGCTGCATTGGATAAGTCCTGTAAATTGCCCCGGGTGAAATGTGCATTGGATGCCTAGCATCTCCAGTTCAATATGCCTCCTTCAAAAGTAAGGCTTTAATGGCTGAATGTTGACTTCAGAGGCATTTTCTCAGCTTTCAAAAAGCCACATCTGTTCAGTTCAGACAATATTCAGCTCAATGTTAAACATGGGCCAGATATTAATTATTGGCAGAAGAAGCCATTAGCTGATCAAAAGGAAATATGCTCACAGACTTCAGCTTCCTTATTATACTATCTTCTTTTGTGTGATGAAGTCTGTCAGAAATTCTGTTTTCTATCAGATTATTACTAAGTGCTTACAGAAAGTGATGACCTGGAGTTTGGGCTTTCTCTTATTATGTCCAATGAGGGCAAATACAAAGGGCTGAACCATACCAGAAATTGGCTAAGTGTCATTTTCATCGAGTTTTATGGAGGATTTCTCTCACCACCGCCTGAAAACTGCTGCATGAACTAAGTGCCAAGCTTATTGAAAATCAGCCAATCTTGGATCTAAAATGAACAATTGGTGAAAACTTCCAATATAGCCCAGACAGAGTGTGCAATATTATCCAGGCATGTTGTGCTCTGCACACTTAGAGTGGAAAAGCAACTTGATATACCGGATGAAGAGGAACTGCAACAACGGAAGCAGACTTCAGCCGAGGGAGGTGAGGACACTGAGGAGGTGGAAGCTCACCTTGTACATGATGGAGCTCAGCTGCATCGGGTGCTACAAGCCAGACCGGACTTGATTTATACCCGGTTCCAGGAGACTGCTGCTGGGTTCAGCAAACCAACGTGGTATGATAAATATCTGTTGGCCATGATGCCAACATTTGGTTTGCATTGTGGAGACAAACTGCAGCCTTTACTCATTTTTCTTTATTTTTGCTTTTGGTGCGTAGAAATAAAAACTCATGTTTGGAATTGTCTAATTCCTTGCCTGTTTGTGAAGTGACTATCAGCATGTGCCCAACGACCAGTGGGAACAGGGTAGAAGTGACTACAGAAGTTGTTTGGATGGGATGTAGCTAAGGGCAGGTAAACTGTGTGCTTTGGTGGTTAAATGGTGACAGAGAATTCAGACTTTTAATATAATAACATTCTACTCTACCCTTATTTGTGGGTACAGGTTATTGGCTTTTCGTTACTGAATCAAACTGTTTGTATATAAATCAGATCAAGCAATTTTAGCCTGCATGAAGTGGTCTGATGACATAATTGTTCCCTGATTTTGACATACTGAAGAATGTTGCAGGCCTGTACAATGGTACATCACTATAGGAGTTAATTGTTAAATCTAGACACACTATCCACATATCATGAACAATCACACAAATTTTAATTCTTAACGGACTGGCCTACTTTTCCAAAATGAAATAACTGAGAACATTAGAGTCTGCGTATATAGACGAATGTTCGAACTGCTAACAATGTAGAGCCAAGCAGTACTGCAAAAAAGACTTCTAAACAATAGGAAGAAGGAAAATGTGAATTTGATACAATGTATGATATTTGTCAAATTCTTAATGCAGAATTTCCTTCAGTTTCTCCAGTTCTCACACCAGATTTTTACTTTACAGGTGACAGAAATATTTGGAAAAGAGACTCAAAGTGTGTGAGGGCAGGCAAGAATCTGACATTGAGGTCACAATCAGATCAGCCACAATCTTATCAAGTGTGAGTGAAGCATGTTGGAGAGTCTGGATATACTAATGCCCCTCGATAACAAAGTATGGGGCTGGATGAACACAGCAGGCCAAGCAGCATCTCAGGAGCACAAAAGCTGACGTTTCGGGCCTAGACCCTTCATCAGCTTCACACTTTGTTATCTTGGATTCTCCAGCATCTGCAGTTCACATTATCTCTGATACTAATGCCCCTTCTCTTTTACATGTTCTTAAGTAACAGTTTATGGCCTGTTAAGTTAAAGTGATAGTGTGGAATCAATTCTGAGAAATGTCCCAGCAAGTGAATTAAAATTGAAACAATGTAGTGGCTCCCCATTACAGTGAAGATGCAGAGATAGCGGGCTGGATTTTCAAAGGCCCAAGAATTTCGATTTGCAATTGAAAATAGTGGTCCCAGAAGTTGTCTCAGGATCCTGATTCTTGCAGAACAGTTCAGTATGCTCAAAGAATGGGTGGTGGGAGAGGGAATGACAAATGCGGCCATCACATAGTAACAGCTACCTGAGCTCATTCAGGGGTCTGTCAGCTCCCAATTGGAAGTTTGAAGCTCAATTCAGTAAACTCAAGCAGTCCAGCACATGATCGTCCCCAGCTTCTGAATTTACTGTGGGGTCAGCTACACTTTTTTTTTCACTGAGCTCTCCTTTCAGCAGCTTCAGTATTACACCATAACCCTGCATGGCTCCCTTTTATTGTCATGGGTATTATTAACACTATTAACATTATTTTGGGACATTATTACAGGGCACTATTTAAATGGGCCAGGACACACTGCAACACTCCAGAACAATGCAGGAAAGAGCAAGAACACTGATACAAGATCCTTGCTTTAAACAGATATCCCCACAACCTCATCCACAGATGCCTATAAAACAGACAACAACAGAAGGACACAGAATGACCTAACACACTGGCCACACAGCCCTACATCAGACAATGAAGGTCATCAATTTAAACAGGACAAGGTAACCATAGTAGCCCCAGCCAAACGTAGACTGGTGTGGGAATTTTTAGAGGCATGGTTCTCCACCTGTAGTGTAATCAACAAACATGTAGAATTGGGCCCCATATACAACCCCATACAGATAAAAACTGGAAATGACAGTACTCACCATAATGGACTGGACAGTATAAATTCCAAGTGGAGTAGAATAACATTGCTTCATCGGATGCTTCCACTGATGGTGCCACCTAACACGATGACAAAATATCTGAACAAAAACAAGCCAGTTTCGTAAGCAAGTCAACAACCTCATGCCTGCTCTCATGACTAAGGCAGTAACAGCTCCTAACATGGATGCCCTTTGTCAATAATGTGTCCTTCACTGTCACAAGAAGCTTTGTTTGATTTTGTCCAAAATATCACATATTTCCTCAAGAATCTTGAATTGTTATGAAGTTCAACTCAGCAACAGACTTGAAACCAGCTTTCATGTCTGAAGAAGTTCTTTTGCATATCTCGCACACTACTAGATGCCATAAGTGAAAGTTGGTTGCCTGATAGCTCATTGGATTTTCTGCTCCAAACCCTACCTTGAATCTTTCTTATCTCTTCATATTGCACATAGGCATTACTTAAAAACACAAGACCATAAGAATTACGAATACGAATAAGCCATTTGGTCCCTCAAGCCTTTTTGCAGCATTCAGTTGGAGCATGACTGATCCGACACTCTTCACATTCACCTTCCTGCATTTTCCCTGTAACCCTCAACTTCCCCATTGATCACGAACCTCATAGCCTTAAATATACACTGCCCCAGCATCTGTCTATGACAAGGAGTTCCAAAGACTCACAAGCCTCAGAGAGAAGAAACTCCTCCTTATCTCAGTCTTAAAATGGCCATCCTTTTTTTCTGAGACCTAGCCCTCTGGCCCTTGACTCTCCCACAAGGGGAAAAATTCTCTCAGCATTTACCCTGTTAAGAATCCTGTATGTTTCAATACTGTCACCTATCATTCATCTAAACTCCAGTGATTTTCTCTGTGTCTCATGTGTCAAAGGTGCATATTTGTAATTGAGGAGGCAGGTTTCACATCCAGAATTCTTTGACTATTATAATTAATGGTTGGAAAATCATGCTGGATGCATGGCTGGAGTGACACGGTGCCTAAGTGGTTAGCACGGTTTTCTCACAGCCAAGGACCTGGGTTTGATTCCTGCCCTGGGTGACTGTCCGTGTGGAGTTTGCATATTCTCTCTGTGTCTGTGTGGATTTCTTGCCACATTGCAAAAAAGTGCAGCTTAGGTGGGTCGGCCGTGCTAAATAACCCTGTAGTGTTTGGGATGTGCAAGATCAGTGGGTTAGCCACTGTAAAATGTGAGAGAAGAGGGATGGGGGTAGCTGGATTTGAGTGGGTACACTTGATGGGCTGAATAGCTTCTTTCCATATTGTAGGGACTCTGCAACACTTTTTAAATTTCTGATCTTTACCTATCAGTAAGAGCTCTGGATGTAGAGTATTAGTTCATAAGATTCTCTTGTGTTTGAAGAATTGAATAAAACTAATTGTGGAGCTTTAATGATCATGGCGATCAATGATACAGCTCCAAATGCACAGTGAAAGGAGTGTGGGGCATTTGTATTGAGGGCAATGCAATACGTACCAAGGGAGTGCAGACAGGAATTAGCAGTGAAAGGATGGGTAGAAGGATAAATGTTGTCAGTTACTAAAGATCCAAAACTCCTGAATGAGTGAAAATGAGAAAATTATCAGCCACAACATGGACAAAATTTTATGCTCCCTCATCAGTGGGTTAGCAGGTGGGGTTGGGAGCATAACATTCCACAGATAGCCTTCCCATCATCCTCATCATCATCATTTATAGATGTAGGGAGTTGAAGAAATCAAGACATCACTGCAAACTATTCTTTTCTTGAGTTGTAGGTATCTTCTGTCCTCTTCTATCTTGACTGGGTCAGGTCTGATACTGCTTTCTGAATATATGCCACCAAAGTTGTTAATTTGGCTTGCATGAATTTGACATTCCTTGCTTTTATAGACAAGGCCTTTTTTCTTCACTGTCTTCATGAATTGCTGGAGATTGCTGCCATAAGTCATGTTTGTTCTTTCACAGGACTGCAATGTCATCAGCATTGGAAAGACAATGTGGAACATTATCTATCATAGCATCCACACAGTATGGAAGCAGGCCATTCAGCTGATCAAGTCCACACCAACCCTTCGAAAAGCATCCCAACCAGACCCAACCCCCTACCCTGTCCCTGTAAACCTGCATTTCCCATACATAATCCAGATAGTCTGCATACCCCTGGACACCAAGGGCAATTTAGCATGGCCAGTCTATCTAACCTGCACATCTTTTGACTGTGGGAGGAAACCCCCACGCAGACACAGGGAGAATGTGCCAATCCCACATCGACAGTCGACCAAATGTGGAATCAAACCCAGGCCCCTGGCCCTGTGAGACATCAGTGCTAACCACTGAGGCACGGTTTCACCAATGTGAATCCCTCATTGTATGCTGTTTCACTAACTTTGTAATGAGGTCAGCCATGTGGATCTCATAGAATATCAGTTCACTGATTGAGACAGTTAATCTGATCCAAGCAGACAGCCCTGGCTGACAGATAAGAACAGGAATGTCAGACATCCCATTCACTCTGAGACCTGGCTCTGTGGGAGCTGGGTCAGTGTCAAGGACTCTTCACGTGTAAATAAAGGGTGACTTGGTGACGGGATACTGGCCTTTATGGAGTTAGCTCAATCATTCAGAATTGGGATTTTATGTGGATATCTTCACAATGTGAGATTTGGTCACATGAAGTCCAAGCATTAACATGAGGTACCATGTTGTTTCACCATATAAGTGATTGAATTGCACCAGTTGGTGAGATGTTTCACCTTGTGGATAATGATGTTGCATTCCATCATACTTGTTTCCATTTTGACTTTGTCCTGTATATAGAAACTGCATTTGTGATGAGGATCAATACTAGGCTGAGAGTCATCTTTGAGATGAAGTATCATATTGTTCTGGATGTTTCCAAAGATGTTAATTGTTATGTATTTGTAAGACCATGGATGCATTTAATTCATTCTCAGTGATTCTTGATGCCAGTATAAATAATTGTGCTGCCTCACAGATCATGAATGCTGAATAATTTTGAACAAATAATTTTATTGTCACATATATCTTGAAGTTACAGTGGAAAGTGTTTTCAAAGTCTTTCAAAAGTGAAAGATGCAAAGATCCATGGACATTGGCAACTAAAAATGGCTGCATCATTGGTTTCAATAACGTAGAATGTTTCAGTTGTCCATCTAGAAGAACAAAATTGACAATTGAAAGCAACAATCACAATACATGGAAACTCACATCCATTATAGGCAGTGAGCTCCTCAGGTGGGACTTCTCTACACCGCCAATTTCCTGCATACATCATATCTAGGAGGTGTGACAGGATACTGGTATTTGTGTCAGGATGCGTTCATGATTACTTATGTAATTTTAATCAGTGAACACTTCA
The DNA here is from genome assembly GCF_030684315.1 of Stegostoma tigrinum. Taxonomy (NCBI): domain Eukaryota; kingdom Metazoa; phylum Chordata; class Chondrichthyes; order Orectolobiformes; family Stegostomatidae; genus Stegostoma; species Stegostoma tigrinum. The sequence continues at coordinate 26,506,683 of NC_081359.1, read as the reverse complement.
GCTCTTCTAATATTAGCAATGTGGTATGCTTGGTTAAGATCTAGAAGTCAGTTTGTTACAGATAATTCCTGAACTTCATCCACATCTTTATGCTTTAAGATTATCGTCTTGGGAACATCCCTTGTGTTGAGCTCTAGTTGTTTGGTGCTTTTTCATTTGTTGTTTTTGAGTTTTGTGTTGTATCTTGGGCATTTTCTCACTGGAGTAGATCTTTTACACATCTCTGTCCAACATCCATTTTTGGTAAACAGCTTGTATGTATTATAAAATGCTGGGCACTGCTTTAGTAAATGGGATAAACTGCACTAGATATTAGACCTGGTGGTGTATTGGCTTTATTTATCATTGCTATTGTTATTATTGGAAAGTCAAGATCTTAGAGGGGTTGCTGTTGATTAACAATGACCTCAAACTTTTGTCCATCTTCCATTAATGCATCAATGATATGTTCTTTGTTGTCCATTATTTTCATCCAAATGTAGTTCTTTGGAATGATTTGTTTGTGTAGAAACTATGACCAATTACACGAGGCTTTGAGTCAGTTTTTCTCCACTGAAATTACACTCTTCTCCTTTGCACCAACATCAGCCAACAAACTGGTATTGTTTCACTTGGTTACACCCTATAGGACATAAATACAAGCTTATGAATTCTGAAGTTTACCCTAAGCTTGAGCTGACCACAGAGTGGAATCAAGGGCTAAGAGGAAAAGGCAGAAAATTGGATGTGACGAATCAGCCATGATTTTATTGAGCGTGGAGCAGACTTGAAGAGCCACATCGCCTACTCTTGCCTAGTAGAATCAGGAACCTCAGTATAAGGCTTCCTACTCTGAATGGTCTAAATAAATTGATCCAATGTACTCTCACTGTTAAAGTGTTTAACATTAAATAAACTTCTGCACAAATGTGTTAAGCTTAGATAATTTCTGGATGTGAGTTTGCTCGCTGAGCTGGTAGGTTAGTTTTCAGCCGTTTCATCACCATTCTAGGTAACATCATCAGTGAGCCTCCGATGAAGCGCTGGTGTTATGTCCCGCTTTCTATTTATCTGGTTAGGTTTCCTTGGGTTGGTGATGTCATTTCCTGCATTGGTGGTGTCATTTCCTGTTCTTTGGAAGTGTACTTTGATCTAGTGCACTAGGAGGAAATCACTTTCTGGTTTAGCTAAATTTGTAAATGTATTTAACAACATACAGTTTATTGCATGTAGCGGCTGTTACAGGTTACATTGATGTGATATACATTGTTACAGAGACTTTAAAGGTGGATCAGATATTTTGTTGCACTCTTGAGACTTTAGGCTGTTCTGCCTGGAGGTCCACATGACATGATCACACTCGGTGGTGTTTATAGCACAGTCCAGTATAACTCTTTCAGCCCTTTTCAGACCCAAATACAGCAGCTTGCATTGATATCCTCTGTGGCTACAGAGGATTGGCAGTCCATGCCTTGGACTCACTCAGTGAGTGCAGCACTCCTAAAACAATATGAATCATCTGCTGATAATAAAATGTGAGGCTGGATGAACACAGCAGGCCAAGCAGCATCTCAGGAGCACAAAAGCTGACGTTTCGGGCCTAGACCCTTCATCAGAGAGGGGGATGGGTTGAGGGTTCTGGAATAAATAGGGAGAGAGGGGGAGGCGGACCGAAGATGGAGAGAAAAGAAGATAGGTGGAGAGAGTATAGGTGGGGAGTAGGGAGGGGATAGGTCAGTCCAGGGAAGACGGACAGGTCAAGGAGGTGGGATGAGGTTAGTAGGTAGATGGGGGTGTGGCTTGGGGTGGGAGGAAGGGATGGGTGAGAGGAAGAACAGGTTAAGGAGGCAGAGACAGGTTGGACTGGTTTTGGGATGCAGTGGGTGGAGGGGAAGAGTCCCTCTTCTGCACCTAGACAGGCCCCAAACCCCACCTCTTCCTCCGGTACATTGATGACTGTATCGGCACCGCCTCTTGCTCCCCAGAGGAGCTCGAACAGTTCATCCACTTCACCAACACCTTCCACCCCAACCTTCAGTTCACTGGGCCATCTCCAGCACATCCCTCACTTCTTGGACCTCTCAGTCTCCATCTCAGGCAACCAGGTTGTAACTGATGTCCATTTCAAGCCCACCAACTCCCACAGCTACCTAGAATACACCTCCTCCCACCCACCCTCCTGCAAAAATTCCATCCCCTATTCCCAATTCCTCCACCTCTGCCGCATCTGCTCCCACGATAAGACATTCCACTACCGCACATCCCAGATGTCCAAGTTCTTCAAGGACCGCAACTTTCCCCCCACAGTTATCGAGAACGCCCTTGACCGCGTCTCCCGCATTTCCCACAACACATCCCTCACACCCCACCCCCGCCACAACCGCCCAGAGAGGATCCCCCTCGTTCTCACACACCACCCCACCGACCTCCGGATACAACGCATCATCCTCCGACACTTCCGCCATCTACAATCCGACCCCACCACCCAAGACATTTTTCCATCCCCACCCCTGTCTGCTTTCCGGAGAGACCACTCTCTCCGTGACTCCCTTGTTTGCTCCACACTGCCCTCCAACCCCACCACACCCGGCACCTTCCCCTGCAACCGCAGGAAATGCTACACTTGCCCCCACACCTCCTCCCTCACCCCTATCCCAGGCCTCAAGATGACATTCCACATTGAGCAGAGGTTCACCTGCACATCTGCCAATGTGGTATACTGCATCCACTGTACACGGTGTGGCTACCTCTACATTGGGGAAACCAAGCGGAGGCTTGGGGACCGCTTTGCAGAACACCTCCGCTCAGTTCGCAATAAACAACTGCACCTCCCAGTCGCAAACCATTTCCACTCCCCCTCCCATTCTTTAGATGACATGTCCATCATGGGCCTCCTGCAGTGCCACAATGATGCCACCCGATGGTTGCAGGAACAGCAACTCATATTCCGCCTGGGAACCCTGCAGCCTAATGGTATCAATGTGGACTTCACCAGTTTCAAAATCTCCCCTTCCCCCACCGCATCCCTAAACCAGCCCAGTTTGTCTCCTCCCCCCACTGCACCACACAACCAGCCCAGCTCTTCCCCTCCACCCAATGCATCCCAAAACCAGTCCAACCTGTCTCTGCCTCCCTAACCTGTTCTTCCTCTCACCCATCCCTTCCTCCCACCCCAAGCCGCACCCCCATCTACCTACTAACCTCATCCCACCTCCTTGACCTGTCAGTCTTCCCTGGACTGACCTATCCCCTCCCTACCTCCCCACCTATACTCTCTCCACCTATCTTCTTTTCCCTCCATCTTCGGTCCGCCTCCCCCTCTCTCCCTATTTATTCCAGAACCCTCACCCCATCCCCCTCTCTGATGAAGGGTCTAGACCTGAAACGTCAGCTTTTGTGCTCCTGAGATGCTGCTTGGCCTGCTGTGTTCATCCAGCCTCACATTTTATTATCTTGGATTCTCCAGCATCTGCAGTTCCTATTATATCTGAATCATCTGCTGACCCTGTTATAGCAGACCAATTCATCAAGCCTCTCAATGCTAGACAGGAGGAAATAGAACAAAGAACATAGAACATAGAACAGTACAGCACAGAACAGGCCCTTCAGCCCATGATGTTGTGCCGACCATTGATCCTCATGTGTGCACCCTCAAATTTCTGTGACCATATGCATGTCCAGCAGTCTCTTAAATGACCCCAATGACCTTGCTTCCACAACTGCTGCTGGCAACCCATTCCATGCTCTCACAACTCTCTGTGTAAAGAACCCGCCTCTGACATCCCCTCTATACTTTCCTCCAACCAGCTTAAAACTATGACCCCTCGTGTTAGCCATTTCTGCCCTGGGAAGTAGTCTCTGGCTAGCAACTCTCTCTATGCCTCTCATTATCTTGTATACCTTAATTAGGTCCCCTCTCCTCCTCCTTTTCTCCAATGAAAAAAGTCCGAGCTCAGTCAACCTCTCTTCATAAGATAAGCCCTCCAGTCCAGGCAGCATCCTGGTAAACCTCCTCTGAACCCTCTCCAAAGCATCCACATCTTTCCTATAATAGGGCGACCAGAACTGGACGCAGCATTCCAAGTGCGGTCTAACCAAAGTTTTATAGAGCTGCAACAAGATCTCACGACTCTTAAACTCAATCCCCCTATTAATGAAAGCCAAAATACCATATGCTTTCTTAACAACCCTGTCCACTTGGGTGGCCATTTTAAGGGATCTATGTATCTGCACACCAAGATCCCTCTGTTCCTCCACACTGCCAAGAATCCTATCCTTAATCCTGTACTCAGCTTTCAAATTTGACCTTCCAAAATGCATTACCTCACATTTATAAATGATTGTAGGGTTCAATTTCCCTGATTCTAGTCAAAAGTATTGGGGACATAGTAACAGCAGTAAAGTGGTGCAAAAATCATCTGTACTAAATCGCCCATCAGTCACCCAGAAACGAAAATAGAAAGCACCATCTGTCATGAACTGAAAACAAAACAACAGCAGCAGCATGGTAGACTTCGTCCCTTCTGGGTCAAGGAACTGGGGGAAGCATTAAGGAGCCTGAATTGTGGCAAAGTGACAGGATATGACAACACTGCATTAGAATTCCAAAAACAACTTCGACCCAGTACCCACTGCCTGGCTGACTTATTTTTACTCAAGAATCATCAGCTCAAACTCAAAATTGTGACAAATAATCATTGCCACTCCAAATACTGAAAATATATCACACTGTCAGTTGGCTATCAACCCATTTAACTACTTGCTGTGTGTTTTATTCTTGCCTTATCCTGCAATGTATTAGTCCAAATGCAGGGACCATTCTTAACGTTGAGCAAGCTGATCTTCCAAAGGGTGACAGCGTTTATGATCAGAGAGCCTGAAGACAAGCATTTGCTGTTGGACCTCAGAACTAACAGCAATACAGTGTAGCCCATTGATCTGCTCCTAAAACTGTCCAGAGTGCTTTCAGCCAGGGTAGGGATAGTTGGTGGAACACTACATCAGAATGGATGATTTAGAGTTAACAGTGGATAAGAGGAAAGACTGGCTAATGGGCTACCACTGGGATCAGTGCTAAAGCCAATGCTCCTTTGATCCTTGTATGATGCTTTGATCTCTCTGCCTATAAACTCTGTGTCTGTGTGCTCTCCTCTCACTGCACCTGATGAAGGGGCTGCACTCCGAAAGCTTGTGATTTCAAACGAACCTGTTGAACTTTAATCTAGTGTCATGTGATTTTTGATTTTGCCCTCCCCAGCCCAACACCAGCACCAGCATATCATGAGCACCAATATTGTTCGAATAACCTCACAACAACCAGGATTTATATAGTACATGAGCCACTTGAATGCCCAGAACATCACATTGCCACCTACTCCATAATATACTCCCAAACAAGGAAGAATGTGTGGGTACAAAAATCCGCAGCCTGTATGTAAATAAATCATCCTTCTGCATCTTGAACCAAATCCCGAACAAAGATGTTACAAAGCTGATAAACCACTGGAGCACATGATATCTTACTCTGAATCCCTCTAAAATGGTATCTAATATTTTCCACCTCAGTGGCTCATTGTCAGTGCCTAAAAAGAATTGCATGTCTATATAAATGGCCAAAAAGCACGACCCCAAACGTGTGGACATGGCTAGGAGTGTCTCTAGACAGGATGTTGCCCTTCTGGAAATATCTGAGAAAAAAAATTTAAAAACCAGAAACAGCCGATTGATCAAACTTGCTGGATTTACCTGAGACTCTGCTGTGAGAACACTCCAGACTTCAGCACTTGCTTTATCATATTCTGTAACAGAGTACTCTGTGCCCTGTACATAAGCGACTCAACTCAATGCAACAAGCTGCATGATAATTGTACTGAATTAGATCTGAAGAAGGGTCACTGGACCCAAAACATTAAATCTTTTTATTCTCTGCGAATGCTGCCAGACCTGCTGAGTTTCTCTAGCAATTTCTGTTTTTGTTGTGGATTTCCAGCATCTTTCTTTTATCATTGATTCTTCCTTTCAACATTTCTCTCCTGGCCCCCTGTCCTTGAGGACGTTATAGCTTAACACATCTGCCAAGTAATCAAAACCCACCAGGTGGCTGGGACCAACTATGCTGCACATTAATTATCCACACCATGATGACCTGCTGAAAATATCTACTGCTTTCTTCTATCTTGACATGTCACATTGAGCATCTTCTTCAGCAAGATCCACTTGCAGGCATCTTTTTAGATCAAGGAATGGAAAACATGAGAAATGATATGTTTCTTGTGACAAACCCCACATATCAAAATGTAGGTTTTGTACTCCCACAGTGAGAGGGGTTCTTGCTAAACAAGCGAAGGACCCTACATTACTGCTAAGGCAGTAATGCAAAGAGGGAGATGATGGTCAAGCAGTATTATCACTAGACTATTAATCCAGAGACCCTGGGAACATTCTGAGGACTGGGCTTCAAATCCAGCCATGGCAGATGTTGCAATTTGAATTCAATAACCAGCTGGAATTAGGAATCTAATGGTGACCATGAATTCATTGCTGATTGTTCGGGAAAACCCATTGGGTTCACCAACGCCCTTTAGGGAAGGAAACTGACACCCTTTCTTGGTCTGGCCTACATGTGACTCCAGACACACAGTGATGTGGATGACACTTAACTGCCCTTGGGCAATTAGAAATAGGCAATAAGTGCTGGCCTAAGACATCTCCTGAATGAATAAAAGAAGCCAAACCCTTTTCTGCAGTTGTGGAGAGACACAAACATTGCTGTACATTACGGCCCTTCATATTTCAAGTTTGTCAATGGTACATTGATTGGTGGCATCATTAACTGCCCACAATAACAATGGCTAACATTAGTACAGCAACTTTAAATTAATGGTAAATCTCAAGGTACTTCACATGAACATTTCAAAACAAAGTATGACTCTGAACCACACAAAGAGTTATTGGGCCAGAAAACCAAACATTTGATTAAGGAGGACCGTCTTACAAAGTGCCTTAAAGGAAATATAGTGTACAATCTCAGACAGGTATAGAAAGGGCATTCCAGAGCTCAGAGCTTGCACTACTAAAGACACAGCTACCAATGCGTGGCATGACAGCGTCACGGCATAGCATGGTGTGGTGCCCACTCCCCCCACCTCCAGCGTGGTGTCCTCTTGGTCTAGCTTGGTGGTCTCTTGGCCCGACATGGCCTCAGCTTGGTCTCTCAGTCGTGAGTTGATAATAGAGTGATCTCCCAGCCTCATGATCCTCAAGGTGAAGCCCAGAGGGTCTGGAGCCAAAGGTCAGTGCGGACTGGAAGCTAGGTACCAGCGCGATCTGGGCTGGAGGACCACTTTTCTGAGCTTTTATTCCTGCAATGCCAGACAGCTTCATTCTCTATTTTCTAAGATCTTGTAACTGGAGAAATTGTACATGGTTATATTTGTACCTAAGAATGGTGCTGTAAATGACGACATATAAGCTTATCATTGTACTCACAGAGTCATAGAAATATACAGCATGGAAACAGACCTGTTGGTCCAACTCGTCCATGCCAAGCAGATATCCTACATGAATCTAGTCCCATTTGCCAGCATTTTTGGATTGGAAATTGGCTTGCTGAAAGAAGACAGAGGGTGGTAGTTGATGGGAAATGTTCATCCTGGAGACCAGTTACTAGTGGTGTACCGCAAGGGTCAGTGTTGGGTCCAATGCTGTTTGTCATTTTTATAAATGACCTGGATGAGCCCGAAACATCAGCTTTTGTGCTCCTGAGATGCTGCTTGGCCTGCTGTGTTCATCCAGCTACACACTTGTTATCTGAGGGTGTAGAAGGATGGGTTAGTAAATTTGCAGACGACACTAAGGTCGGTGGAGTTGTGGATAGTGACAAAGGATGCTGTAGGTTGCAGAGAGACATAGATAAGCTGCAGAGCTGGGCTGAGAGGTGGCAAATGGAGTTTAATGCAGAAAAGTGTGAGGTGATGCACTTTAGTAGGTGTAACCGGAAGGCAAAGCACTGGGCTAATGGTAAGATTCTTAGTAGTGTAGATGGGCAGAGAGATCTCAGTGTCCATGTACACAGATCCTTGAAAGTTGCCACCCAGGTTGACAGGGCTGTTAAGAAGGCATACAGTGTTTTAGCTTTTATTAATAGAGGGATCGAGTTCCGGAGCCAAGAGATTATGCTACAACTGTACAAAATTCTGGTGCGGCCGCACTTGGAGTATTGCGTACAGTTCTGGTCACCGCATTATAAGAAGGATGTGGAAGCTTTGGAAAGGGTGCAGAGGAGATTTACTAGGATGTTGCCTGGTATGGAGGGAAGGTCTTACAAGGAAAGGCTGAGGGACTTGAGGCTGTTTTCATCAGAGAGAAGAAGGTTGAGAGGTGACTTAATTGAAAGATATAAAATAATCAGAGGGTTAGAAAGGGTGGATAGGGAGAGTCTTTTTCCTAGGATGGTGACGGCGAGCATGAGGGGGCATAGCTTTAAATTGAGGGGTGAAAGATATAGGACAGATGTCAGAGGTAGTTTCTTTACTCAGAGAGTAGTAAGGGAATGGAACGCTTTGCCTGCAACGGTAGTAGATTCACCAACTTTAAGTACATTTAAGTCGTCATTGGATAAGCATATGGACGTACATGGAATAGTGTAGGTTAGATGGGCTTGAGATCGGTATGACAGGTCGGCACAACATGGAGGGCCGAAGGGTCTGTACTGTGCTGTAATGTTCTATGTTCTATGTTCTATATGTTCTATTTGGCTTAAATCCCTCTAAATCCTTCCTAGTTATATACCCATCCAGATGCCTTGCAAATGGTGTAATCGTACCAGCCTCCATCATTTTCTCTGGCAGCTCATTCCACACATGCTTCACCCTCTGAATGACAAAGTTGAACCTTTTGTCCCTTTTACACCTTTCCCCTCTCACAATAAATCTATGCCCTCTAGCTTTGGACTCCCCCACTCTGGGGAAAAGCCTTGCTTATTGACACTACCCAAGCCTCTCCCACAGTTTGAGTACATGTGACAATTAAGCTGACTCAATTCAATTCAATGGTGGAGTAGTTTAAATCAGGATTGTTGTGGATGCCAGAATTAAATGTATATGTACTGATTAGAATTACTGATTAGGATTACTGCTTGGAAACGATGTGGCAATGGAGACATTTGAAATAAGATGTACATTTAAAGATCAAGATCATTGCTTAAGTGGTTGCTATTGCTGGTCGATAATCTTAGGGTTGATGAATGAATGGGACTTGCTGCAAACAGCAATGTTTTGGATTGGTTCAAATTTCAAGAGGAAAGAATATTGGGAAACCAGCTTAGAGTGCCATGGAATAGTCAGATCTGGAGATAACCAAAACATAACGGAAAGTTTTGGTAGGAGCTGAAATGAGACAAGAGTGAAGTTATGAATATTGTTATGGAGGTAGAAATTGGAGTTCTTAGTGCTGGTAATAGTGTGTCGTTGGAAGCTCATCTCTGGGACAAATGCCATGATCAAAGGTTTTCGTTTCAGACTGATGTCATGTTGATATAAAATGTAAATTGTTAATCTTTAAAATCTCTTTGGCTAGCGTAAAAGGTTTAGATTTTGAGGTTGACGGAAAAACAGCTAAAAATAAGGTGGAACATTTTGCAATGGCCACGCAGTCACCTGACCTAAAAGTGACCAAACTGAGAGAAATACATAGAGGAACATCTGATGGCTGGGACTGACTATTACATCCAGAAGAGGCCATTCAAGGTATAACTATTCAAGGGAAACATCAGCTGAAATGTATCGCTCACAATGAGATCTTCAAATGTTTTGCCATGGGGATAAGATTTCTTTGCTACTGGCATTGCTGAAACAAAAAGTCAATCCAAAACTTTGTACGCAAAGCAAAGGATTGAAATTACCCTATCTCTGTCACAGGCGAACAGAGGAAATCTGACAATGGGCCATCAAAACTCCTTATAAAAATTAACCGTGAGTTGACAGCCAGGTTTTCACCCATCAAAAGCTATCATGGTTTCATGAATGTTTACAAATTCAAAGTGCTGAAAATTGACACAATAGGTGTTACAGACAAACCCATTCAAAGAACGTCATGGAAAATCCCAGTATTTCAAGGGAAATTCCAAGAGCAGTTAGGGAAATATGGAAGAGAAGCTGCTGTCTCTATTTTGTCCCTCTGTAGCAGCTCATACCTCATTCCCACAGAAATGACTACAGTTAAAAATCATTAAGATGCTGAGAATTTTCCATAACTGCAGCATTAAGTATGACTGACTACACCCAAGAAACAATCTGATCAATATTAGCTTCAAGTTATAATCTAATCCCTCGCTGACAACCATTGGATTGTGAACTGTTTATTTCATCTTCCTTTCCATAGTCTCTATTCCCTTTTAAATTTCTATGTGTATGTTCGTGTGCACGTGTGTGTGTGTCTTTGTGTGCGTGTGTGTGTGTGTGTGTGTGAGCGAGTGTGTGTGTGTGTGTGTGTGTGTCTTTGTGTGTGCGTGAGCGAGTGTGTGTGTGTGTGTTCTTCTGTATCTGAGAGAGCCTAAATAACTACATGAAGACTATTTGCTTGATTTAACATTTTAAAATTATTTTTATGAGCTTAACAGTTCATAAATTTGCTCTTTTTTTGAATCCATCAAACCTTGTTAATTGTCTCCTTCGTGTTCCTTCAGAGCAAAAGCAGTGAACTGTATTTTTCATTGGGGAGAGGTATCCCTTTTGCGAAAAGAACCTAAATTTATGTTTAAGAGGGTAGTCAGTTCATCACTTCTGACCTAGTCATACCACCAATTGGATGAAAAGGAAGGAATTTGCAAATGCAAATGGAAGCCTAAAATTCATAAGAGCTGTTAACAATCAGTAAAACGCAATCTATTTTAAGATCGGCCCTTTATGATTTTTTACGTCAGAAGCAACCACAGACCAGTTCTGCATTTGGATGATGATTGTCTATTTGTAAAGACTTAAGCAAGACTGTGGAGATGAATAACTGCGGCCAGAATATGTTTTTTTGTGCACTTTTTCTCTTATACTCCATTCAAATGCTGTAGTAAGGCTTTCAATCGGGTCAAATATATATATTTGCAAGGCGTATCAGGTAGACAGCTTATTTATTCTGCGTATTTTTCTATTCAATGTATTATCACCAATCCTTCCATCATGGCTTTAAAACTAATTCTACTAATGATCTTATCTTTTTGCTTACGATGCTCTGCACTAATATTCTTCCCGAATGTAGATTTATCTTATGTTTACCGACATTGAGTCACAAAAATACAATGTCTATACAAATGTGATTACACATGTCCAATGGATGTCAAAAGCTTCTGAAATCTCAAGGGAAGCAGCTGTAGGGAGATTTTGAGTCAAAAGACGGCAATGTGCTCCCATGAAAGCATAATGAACGTACTAATGACTTTATTAACATTTATGTGTTGCTTGACTCATGCTCAGGTGAGCTGGCATTAATCATAAAAGAAAGCTTACATTCCAGAAACTCTGTTTGAATTTAAAAAGTGGTAACAGCAGTGCTGAATCTATTAATGCGGGTAAATTAACAATGTAGGTTTACAAAGCTATATAAATGCAAATAAAACACAGAAATTAATTTCCAGAGAAATATAATTGAAAAGCAGAGAAGTTTATGCATAATGTATATATTTAGAGCTGTGATCAATTTGGGTCATCATCTTAAACAAAGGACACAGAGACCTTGCAAAAGAGAAGTTGCAAAACAGCTCTCTTGTTCTGAGAGGAGACCAAATTATGGATTTTAAAATTATGAGGGTGCTTGATTGACTAAGCATACCAAGGACCAAAACCTAAATAGCTGTGAAAAGCTCAGCCGTTCTGGCAGCATCTGTGGAGAGAAAGCAGAGTTAACTTTTCGAATCCATTGACCCTTCTTCAGAACATACCAAAATTTGTTTGCACTTGTAGGGATGTCGAAAACCAACTGTGATAAATGTAAGACTGCCACTAATAAATCTAAAAAGGAATTCGGGAGAAACATCTTAGCCAGAGAATGGGTAGAGTGTGGGAATTATGATTGCAAAGATGGTTGAGGTTGAAAAACATTAATGCATTTAAAGGTAAATTACCGAAGCTCATGAAGAAGAAAGTAATTGATAGGTTCATTGATAGCATTAGGTGAAGTAGGGTCCATGGAACTGGTGTGGAACAAATTGGTGTCAGTCTGCTGGGCTAAATGGCCTGTTGTTTTGTTGCAAATTCAGTGGAATTAGTCTTTGAAACTTTAATATGTGCAATGTACAAGCTGCTCACTGTACAAACACTAAATAAAATGTACAGTGACAACACAATAAGCAAACTATCTATCCTTCATTTTAATATTGTTTTATATTCTATAAGATGTTTCTGATAACCAAAATCAGAAAGGACTGATTTTTAAAAGTAAGTTGACATGCTATCATCAATACTTTTACAGCAGTAACAACATGAACAGACAAATATGTGAACAAGGAATAAGAATAGGTCACTCTGCCATTCTATAAGACCAAAGTTAATCTCATTTTAACTCAAGTTTACATTTCTGCGTACTCCCAATGATCTTTCCAAACCTCAGACTATGTAGAGATGCAATGTCAAGGATCAAGGCCCTCGAGACGTACCATCAATGTTGTTTGATATGGATATTCTGCATTATCTGGGAGGACAGGCATATTGACATCAATGTCCTTCAAAGAGACAATAACACCAGTATCATCCAAAACCAGTCCTGTTGGGCTGGCCACATGCTTAGAAAGCCTGAGTTTTAACTGCTAAAGAGAATCTTCTTTGCCCGGCTCTGGAAATGCACTGTAATGACAGGAGGGCAAAAGAAAGCATTTCAAAGACTTCCCGAAGGCCTCCCTCAAGAAGTGCAACTTAGATATCAATGCATGGGAGACCCTTGTTCAGAAGTAACTGACATGGAGGAACCTCTGATATGAAGCACCACAATTCTCTCAGAACACCGGTTGGTAACATGAACTATGGGAAAGGAACTGGAGAAAGGAATGTTGGTCACCCTAAGGCCAAGGACCACTGGTACCTCCTGGAAACATCTGTCACATGTATGGCTGGAGATATGGCTGGAGGATTGGGCTCATCAGCAACACAAGGACTCCCAGAATGCATGACCAGTGACATGGAATTTTCCAGGTACACAATCATACTCAGTAGCTGGTGATCTACAATTACAAATTATGAATCAATCCACCTCTGCCTTCAAAAATATTTAATGATTCTTCATCCACCACCTTTTGATGAAGAGAGTTCCAAAAACTCACAACACCTTGCGAGAATTTCTCCCCCCATCTCTGTCTTAAATGGGTGATGCCTTAATTTTTAAACTGTAGCCCTTGATTTTAGATTCTCCCACAAGAGGACACGCCCTTTTCACATCTAGCTGGTCAACTGTCCTCAGGATCTTTTATGTTTCAATTAAATCACCTTTGTGTCTTCGAGACTGGAGAGGATCCAGGCCTAGTCTGTCTCACTTTTCCTCGTAAGGCAACCTGTCAGTCCAGGTGAGAGTCTAGTATGCCTTCTCTGAATTTCTCCATAATTTTGTATTAACATCCTTCCCTGAGTGCAGTAGCCAGTACTGTCCATAATACTCTGGATCCAATCTCACCAATGCCCTGTGTAACTGAAGCAAGACATCGTTACTCTTGCATTCAATTTCCCCTGCAATAAAGTCAACACTTAATTAGCTTACCTGATTACTTCAAATCAAAGAATTGTTACAGTGCAGATGGAGGCCATTTGATCCATCGTGCCTGCACTGGCTCTGTGATACGGTGCCAACCTCCTGCCTCTTTTCCATATCCCTGTGCACCATTTCTACCCAAATAATCATCCAATGTCTGTGAATGTCTCAACTGAGCCTGCCTCCCACACATTTCCAGGGAGTGCATTCCAAACCCTAATGACTTGCAATGACACAGTTTTTTTCTTTTCACATCACCCTCACTCCGTTTGCACACTGCTTTATATTTAAGCCCACTCATTCTTACTCCCTTTAGGAGCAGCATCTCCTTATCTACTCTATCTAGCCCGCTCATGATTTTGAAAACCTCTGTCAAATCTCCTTTCAGCCTTCTTCTGGGAACAGTCCCAACTTCTTCAAACTATCCTCATAACTGAAGTTACAAAGTTTTGCTGTGCCGGTGTAGTGGTCTTCTGCAATTTATGCAGGAGGACACCCAGCTCTTTCTTTATTTCAGAGCTCTGTATTCTCACCATTTAGATAACATGCTTCTTTTCTGCCCAAGTAGGAAATTTCACACTTTCTCACATTATACTGCATTTAGCAGATCGCTTCTTATGTCCTTTTCACAACTCACTTTCCTACCTCCCCTTGTGTCATCAGCAGATTTGCTGCCATATCTTCGCTCCCTTCTTCCAAATAATTTACGTAAATTGTAAAGAGTTGAAGCCCCAGCAGTGACCTCTATGGTACGTCAACTTGTGATATCTTGCCAGCCTGAAAGTGATTCATTTATTACTACCCTCTACTTCCTGACAGTCAGCCAATCTTCTATCCATGTGAACACGTCATGCCCAACACCACGAGCTTTGATTTCTGCAATAAGCTTCAATGTGAAACCTTATCAAATGCCTTCTGGAATCTAAGTACAATACATGCACTGGTTCCATTTCATTCACAAGACAAGGTACTTCTGCAAAAACCTCCAATATATTAGTTATACATGATTTCCCTTTCACAAATCCATGTCTGATTATCTTGAGCTTTACCAAGTGCCAGGTTATAACATCTATAGTAATAGCTTCTAACATCTTCCCTGTGATAAATTTTAAACTAACTGATCTGTAGTATCCTGCTTTCTGCCTCCACCCTTTTGAATAAAAAAAATTACATTAGCTATTTTCCAATCTTAAGGAATGTTCCTGAGTCAAATGAGTTTTGGAAAATTAAGACCAGTGCATCAACTACCTTGCTAGCTACATCTTTTAAAACCCTAGGATTAAATTCATTAGAACCCTCAGGCTTGTCAACCTGCAGTTCCAACAATTTACTCAATACTACTTCCCTGGTATTTGTGATTTTATTGAGTTCCAATGCAAATAACAACATACCTTTAGAATATCTGTGCTCTGCAGTATTCACAGTATAATTTACTCACATGTTTCAATCTACAAAATTAATCAATATTTAATGAGGTTGTACCTTACCCACCTGATATCATTTGGGTGTGTCCAGCATGGGACAAGCTACAAATTTGTTGTCAAAGATTTTGAAGGTGCAAAAAACACGTAATAATTGAAAACAAAACAATTATCGACCCCCTTGTAGTAAGTATTTAACAGTGAATTGATCATAGTAATTTAATCTATTGATTTAATTCTGAATAGAACTTCGCTCTTGATTCTGTGAACTTAATTTGAAGTTGTTGATTTTATTACTGTCTTTAAATGACTGCATTGACAGCCATATGGTGTCCCCTCTTCATTTAAGCTTTGTACAATCTGGAGATGCAGAGATACTAAAGTAGAATAGATGGAGCATACTTCACATCAAGTATATTAAGATAGCTTGAAGTAAATTGTTGACCATTTGCGAGGGTCAGACCAAAACAAGCCTTGCAATAATATAGTGCATTTCAGGATCCGCAAGCATTTAATCTAATAATGATCAGAAAATCTATTTTTAACGATGTTGACTGAGGGTTAACCCTCACCCTAATCATAGATTTTCATTCCTCGCTCCTCTCATTAGGCGTATTTTTTAAGCGTGAATCAGAGACTTAAGACATCACAATGGTAAATGAGCAAAATAAATTGTATCCCAATGAAGTGCAATCACATGATCTGAGATTAAGTAAATCCTGATCTTCTAGCTGTCAGGCAGAGATAGAGCACAGTGGCTTAAGCCTCAGGCCTGTCTAATACTCTCGTAGTTGTGGAGCTACTGTTATGACCTATCTCTACTTGAATTATGTGTAAGATGTACAGTGTTAGTAACTTAACAAGCAGATTCAGCATCTTAATATCATGGTTCAAATCATCCATCTGAACAATAGTAATCTTCTGCACATCATCTTATGTAATGGCCTGGGTGAGATTTAAAAACATTCACCCAGCAGCAAAGTTTAAATGCCAGGGAGCCAGAATCACAGTGAACCTTCTGCTTCAGGCTAGCTAAGATACTGGACCACATTAGATCAGTTATTGAAATTTATGCTGATTAACTAAAGTTTAATAACCAATACATAGCTAAACAATATGATTTCCTCAGAAAATAATTACCAGTTGAATTGTCATTATTAGCACTTTCATTGATGGATAGAGAGATTGATTTTTGTGTTATGATCAAAATAAAAAAAACTGTGGATAAAAATGACAAATGTTTGGGTTGCATTTATGGAGCATTTCAGAAGAAATGAAAGGAAACCATCTTGACAATGGCTGATATTTCCCTGAAGGATCTGCAAGAGTTCAGACTTGATTGACTGCAATAAGCATCACCCACTGTGATTACAGCGGAAGAAATTGCCGGGAGAATGAAGTACAACCTCCTGGGGGACCGAAGACAGATGTAAAGCTAGGTCCTCCCAGCAATATTTGTTGTAATGTCAAACCAATTCAACTTATAAATGGTTGCAGAGACACATCTACATCTTGCTGACTCAAGAACACCCTCTGTGTTAGATAGCCTCTGGCTATCCTATTACCCACAATGCCATGAAAGCCCGAAGGAATTCATGCAGTTAGAAGATACAAATGACAACAAGGACATCATGGCGATCAGTATGGGCTTAATTTAGCAGCAATAGTCTCAATGAGCAAAAAAGCTGAAAACACATCAAGAACACAAGAACTAGGAGCAAGAGTAGGCAGCTCAGCCCCTTGAGCCCGTATAATCACGCAACATGTTCATGGCTGATCTTATCTTAGCCTCAACTTCATTTTCCTTCCTGCTTCCCATAACCCTTTAACCTGTTACCAATTGAAAATCTGTTTATCTCCTCCTTACAGATATTTAGTGTCCTGATGTCCACCACTCTCTGGTTAGACAATACCATAGGTTCACCATCCTTTGTGAAAAGTAATTTCTCCTCATTTCCATTTTAATTCTGCCAACCCTTAGTCTAAAACTTTGACCTCCCATTCTAGAGGTGCCACAAAGGGAAACCTCTCTTCTATATCTGGTTTGCCAATCCCCCTTAGCATCTAATATATCTCAATTGGTTCTCCTGTTATTCTTCTAAACTGTAGTGAGTACAGTCCTAACTGCCTAATCTCTCGTTGCAAGACTAGCCTTTTTATCCCCAAAATTTATCGAGTGAAAGTTCTCTGACCTTCCTCCAGTGCAGTTTGTTTTCACTTCAAAGGAGGCAAGAAATATTCTGGTAATAGCTGTAAATCTGGAGCTGGAAGGAGGGAGGAATCTAGCGAAATTACTGTCATGAGGGAAGTGGCACTGAGAAATTGGATGGAGCTGCAGACTGACGTGTCTCCAGGTTGAAATGAACTCATTCATCCAAAAGTAGATGCAATGGTATTAATTTTCCAAAATTTTTGAGAGGTGGGGAAGGTTATAAAACTTGAAAGTACCAAATATAATCCCACTCTATCAAAGAAGGGAGGGGAAAAGGTATTATAATCAATCACTAAAATGTTTATGGCTATCCACTTAGAAAACTTAATGTAATTGGGAAGAATTAACATGGGTTTATGAAAGGAATACCATGTTCAACCAATTTATTGGAGTCTATTAAATGGATAACATGCATTGTAGATAAAGGAGAGCTTGTAGACATATTATTCTAACATTTCCAGCAGGAATTTAACGAGGGGCCAAAGATTATTGCAGAAAGGAAATCATTATCAATAACAGCATAGAGAGAAAATTGGTTGGCTGGCAGAAAACAAAGTGTATGCATAACTGGGACGGCAAGACCTGCAGATGCTGGAGTCAGAGATAACAAAGTGTGGAGCTGGAGGAACACTGCAGGCCAGGCAGCATCAGAGGAGCAGGAAAGCTAATGTTTCGGGTTGGAAAGAAGGTTCTTGACCTGAAACATCAGCTTTCCTGTTCTTCTGATGCTGCCTAGCCTGCAGTGTTCCTCTAGCTTCACACTTTGTATGCATAATTGGGATCTATTTTGGTCTGGCAGGATGTGGCTGGACCCTCAACTTGTTACAATTGATATCAATAACTTACATGAGCAGATCAAAGATATAATTCACAAGTAACACCAAGATAAGTAGGAAATTATGCTACGTAGAAGACATGTTATGGACCAGACCAAACCTCCTTAAAAGCCAGACCCGAAATGTTTCTTAGTTTCAAGGTAAGTGCCAGGCATTGCATTTTGGGTGCAATTTGATTGGTCAAACTATCTGGCTTGAATCAAAACACACTTTACTCGTGCCTTTGTTGAAATACAGTCAAAATAAAAATAAAAGGATTGGCTTAACTGAAACTCTATTGAAATACTGAACAAAATAATAAGCTACTCATTAACTGTTTCAATATAGTACCATCCCATAAGGACACCCTTGGCAAAGGCAAATTCAGTCACATAAATTGTCTCACATGCAATGCTAGCAGCAGGAGGGGGGCTTTAGCTTTTAGCTATAACCAAGAGAGGAAAAAGAGCTTCCATGCCCAGTTTCAAGGCCCCACCAACTGCTACTGAAGACTAAGCTAAAACTCCTGGTTCTGTGGGAGCTTGACCTCACCAACTCAAGATGCTTCTACTTTCCCAAATTAAAAAATAACCGAAGGCCTCAGAAGCTGTTTACTTTATTGACTTTGAGCAGCCTGCTCAGTATCTCTGTCTTAGCCACTCTTCATCAAAATAAAAGGACAAAATACACCTCTTGAAGCCAGAGCATTGTCATTGGCTGAAGGAAGTTCCAGATATAGATAGTTTTACCGTAAAAATCTGGCAGATGGAGTAAATTGATGGAAAATCCGAAGTTTTTTTTTTCAGTGGGCAGAATACAAAAGCAGGGTAGTAATTAAATGGAAAACAACTTCAGAATTCCAAGGTGCAGAAGGATTTATTTGTTCTAATGCATGAGACACAGAAAGCTAGTATGTAGTTACTGCATGTAATCAAGAAGACAAAAGAGTTACTGTTCTATACAGAGATAGTAGGAACTGCCAATGCTGGAGAATCTGAGATAAAAAGGTATAGAGCTGGATGAGCACAGCAGGCCAAGCAGCATCAGAGGAGCAGAAAAGTTGGTGTTTCAGGTCTAGCCCCTTCTTCAGAAATTAGAAATTTCTGAGGAAGGGTCTAGATCTGAGACGTCAGCTTTCCAGCTCCCCTGATGCTGCTTGGCCTGCTGTGTTCATCCAGCTCTACACCTTGTTATCTACTATTCTTTATATATTTATATACTGTATAACACATATATATATATATATATTCTACACTAACAAAAATTGAATAATAAACTAAGGAATTTATGTTTCAGTTAAAAAGGGCATTGCTGAGAACTCATCTTGAATATTACGTGCAATTTTGATCTCCTCATTTAAGGTAGGATGCAGATTAATTGAAGATGATTCAATGGAGCTATCAGATAGTATCAGAGATAATGGGAACTGCAGATGCTGGAGAATCCAAGATAATAAATGTGAGGCTGGATGAACACAGCAGGCCAAGCAGCATCTCAGGAGCACAAAAGCTGATGTTTCGTGCCTAGACCCTTCATCTCTCTGATGAAGGGTCTAGGCCCGAAACGTCAGCTTTTGTGCTCCTGAGATGCTGCTTGGCCTGCTGTGTTCACCCAGCCTCACATTTATTATCCTGAGCTATCAGATAGTGTGTCTTAGCTGTCAAAACACTGGTGACAGCCAGCAGAATTTCAACCATGTGGCCCGGGGGCATCACACTTATCATTCTCAAAGAATGCTGTAAGCCATTCTCTAACATAGTGAACGCCAAATTCTAGAAACCTATAAGTACTTCACAATGCTAAATTGTCACTCCTGAGTACGAAGGCATGCCTTGATTTCAATTTCATTCAAAAACTGGAAAGGTTTAAACAGCAAAAAAGTCAAAGCACTGCTGATCAATGAACAGCCGGTAGAAGGTTTTACTTACAGCGCTACCTAAACAAAAGTAGAATTCCATGGGGTTAATTAAGCTGGAGTAAGAAATTTGTTTCATGCTATCAATGTGATAGAAAGCCCTGACTCTTCTGGTTTAACAGAAGTGTTTTCCACTGCTATGAAAATTGAAAAGAATTTAGATTCCAAGTAACAAGAAACTTTGAGAAGAAAGGCACACAAAGAGGCAGTAACTTAACTGTATAACCCACTCTGGAGAATTGAAGCATTTGCAACTGAACTGAGTCAGATTGCAACACGGTTCAATGGACAACCAGTTATAACAAGTTAAGTCACACATCATTGGTGAGATGACTTAGAAGGGATTATTACATGTGGAATATCTAACCTGCTTGATTTAATCAAAATCCCGATCTGAGAGTAGTCCAGAAAGTTCAAAGTAATCAACAAGTCGAGGTGAAAGGTCAACTTGTTTCAGCATGGTTCTCTTGGTGGACTAAGATGGAAAACCCACTGACAGATATTGAAGATATAGTGCATAAAACTCCATTGATTATATCGATATAAAGAGACTAGCAATATGTTAAAATTCAAAATTCTTCAAAGATTCTGCCTGATTTAGCAGGAAACCATACCTCTATGAAAATGATATAATTGATTAAATGTCCTCCAAGTCAGAAAAGTACCTGGAACTGTCAGGAAGACTGTTCAAAATAATTACCTTCTACCCATCAAACTATTATTCTTCTAAATCTGAAATGAGTACATTTTGGGGAAATTGTGAAATCTCTAGATCATCTGACTTTGTAATGTCAAGGACTGGGTAGTGACACATGTAAATTATTAAACAAATATATAACAATGGTAGTTTTCATGCAAAAGCTTGGGGCAGGTATTGTATAGGGATAGCTTTTGAAAGTGTTAATATTTGAGAAGGGACAATGAGCTCTTCCCAATGCTGTAAACTTTGAGAGCTGAGAGGGAAGGCAGGACAGTAAAGTCAAATCAAGTGGGAGCCAGACCTAAGGCTAGGTCCTCTCAAAAATCTTTGTAATAATATAGAGCCTGTTTTTATAACTGTAAATCATTGAAGAGATGCAATAAACTATGTACTGTTTATTCTACAGTAGTCTTTGCATTAGACCAGAGGTGACCATTCTTGCACCTAAGTCCCTCAAGAGCTCACACACTTACGAGACATGGATGGCAGTGCACGCAAGTGTTTCTTGTCAGACTGCAGCAGTACTGTGCACAGTTTTGATCTCTTTATAGTGGGAAATATAAAGGCTTTGTGCAAGGTCCGGGGGGATCTTCAAGAATGATTTCTAGCTTAAAGAACCTCATCTACTTGAAGAGTGAAAGGTCGAAAAGCTTCCCTCTTTATAAGTTGTTCCAATTTAATTGATTCGTGACGATGAGTTTAAACAATGTGAGAATAGAGAGAGACCCAATGTTTGGTGCTTTCTCTTTTCTCCAATTATTGTGAGCCTGTGGAATGTAATGTTAGCTGGTGTGGTGGATACTGACAACATGAACATCCAGAAAGAGCTGAACATTGTCCTGACTGAAGCAGAGATTTCATCATAAGGGATGTAAGGGTCTCCATAGACACCATTTGAACCTTGTTTTCTCCTGGAGCGGTTTTTATTGCCGAAGGGTGTCAAAAAGGACTTTTGCACTGTTTTTCCTACGTGTTGGCATTTTTAAAATTTCTTGTGAGATTACAAGGCTCTAGATGTGTGTGTGAGGTGGGGTCTAAAAGGAAGGAGGGGAAAGAATCGACCAAGCACGTGGGGTGGAGAAATATTGATGCTGTTTTACTACCTTTTCATTTTGTACATTTGGAAGAGCATTGCTAAAAACAATGAATATAGAATGAGATACCTCAAGGTTCTTGGGCTGCATTCTTGGCTAAACAAACAATACCCTGAGAGCCCATCCCTACCTATGACCTATAAACCAAATCTGTTCGGAATTAGATTTCACAAAAGCAAGAGCAAATAACACAGATAACACAAGGCAACAAAACACCATTTAAACTTATAGCCCTTATTTTCAAAATAATTATTTCAATTTTAAACAGATTTAATAATATGGCAATTGAATAAAATATTAAATATTCACACAGTGTCTCTGCCAATCTTACTTGTTAACATGCTGGCAAGGCAAACAAAACTCATTAAAAAGCTCTGATAATTATACCAAATTTTTGCTTTGAAATTCAAAGTGAGACAAAGAATATAAAAAAAGGAGGTGTCTTTCACTATTGAATAGGTCTGTTGCTCTCAGTTGGATTCAATAGTTTCAGGCTAGTCACCCAGATTTCCATTTCCAGACATCTACCTCTTTAGGGCAAGCTATGAGAGCACTTCTTTGTAGGACCTCCTGAGGGGACAAACAATTAGCTCTGTCATTTTCTCACAGCCAACTAACTCATTAAGTGTTGCTGGCACCAAAATGGATCCAGCAATTAGTATTCATTACGTTGTCTACCTATACAAAGGTGAATTATCCAGCCCTTTGAAGTGACATTGGCACATGTGACATGGTAGATTCACTCGAATCGTCTGTTGCTGGCCAGCAGTAAACATCAAAATAGTTCACCATTTGGCCAGCTACCAAAAATGCCACAAAAAACACAGTCATCATTTATGATCTTAAACAAGAGATATTTCTGATCTGTCACAACCCCTATCTGGCCAGTGTTTTTAATTGTAACCTGTATTACATCAGTGACTTGGAAAAACCAGAAAAGTAGCTTGTGCTTTCAATGTTGCAACGCAGCCAGTGTTGTATTATCAGATCACACATCGAAAATTACGGGGCTGGATCAGTATTGAAACACACTATGAATGCAATTAAGTATCATAGGATGATGCTTTGCTGCATTGGGTAAACAGACTTGAAAACCTGATCTGTGAAGTCCAATGATGGGAAATGGTTTCATATCTTCAGAAGCCTTCCAATGATCCTGTTCAAATTGTTCCATTGCTGAATTAGTGGAGTTTTTGCTAGTACATTATATGATCAATGTCTACAAACAAAAAATAGACATTAGTGAGGATTATTGTTCCAGCATCTAAAGTTTAGCATGTCATTATTCCTTGGTTATCAATATCTGAATTATTTTCTTGCTTTTGCTGTAACATTAATATTGCCTTGCAAAACTGTATCCGCCATCTCGTTTCCTTAAACTCTTTGCAAACACAATCTAGTTTACTTGCAAAACACAAATTGGCTATAAGACATAGGAACATAATTTGATATTTTTTCAATCCCATTTTCCTGTCTTCTCCCCATATCCCTTGATCCCGTTACCTATCAAGGATCCATTTATCTCTGTTTTAAATACACTCAATAACTTGGTCTCCACAGCCTACTGCTGCAATGATTTCTACAGCTTCACCACTCCCTGGCTGAAGAAATTCCTCCCATCTCACTTCCAAAGGGTGGCCCCTTCGCTGTGAGGCTGAGCCCTCAGAACCTAGTCTCTCCTGCTAATGGAATTGTCTTTTCCACATTCTCTCTACACACGCCTCTCAGTATTCTGTAAGTTTAAATCAGGTCACCCCTCATTCTTCTAGATTCCATCAAATCCCGACCCACAATTCTCAACCACTCCTCAAAGGACAAGCCCTTCAACCTCATACTTGTAATTTCATCTGGAACTCCTTAAATGCCAGCACATCATTCCTAAAATATGGGGCACCAAACTGCTCACAACATTCCAAATGCAGTCTGGCCAGAGCCTTATACAGCCTCAGCAGTAATCCCTGGTCTTGTAGTCTAGCCTTCTCGAAATGAATGCTTCCATTCCATTTGCCTTCCTCACTGCTAAATGAACCTGCATGCTAATCTTAAGAGAATCCTGAACAAGGAGTCCCAAGTCCTTTTGTGACTCAGATTTCTGAAACATTTGTTGTGATAAAAATAGTCTACACCTCGACCTTTCCTACCAAATTACATAACCTCACACTTTCCCACATTGTACTCCAGCTGCCACCTTTTTGCCTACTTTTCAAGCCTGTCAATGTCCTTCTGCAGCCTCCCCACTTCCTCAACACTACCCTTGTCTTTAACTACATCTGTATCATCTGCAAACTTGGTAACAATGCCGTCAGTTCCTACACTGAGAACGTTAATGTATAACGTGAATAGTTGTGGTCCCAACAGAGACACCAACAAAACTCCATTAGTCACATCCTGAACACACACCTTTATCCACACTCTCTGTCTTCTGCCAGTAGCCAATCCCATATCCGTGCCAGTATCTTACCTTAATATCATCGGATCTTATCTTATTTAGCAGCCTCCTGAGCTACACATTGTGAAAGGCTTTCAGGAAGTCCAAATAGATCACGTCCACTGGCTCTACCTTGTCTACCTGGCTCATTACCTCCTCAAAGAATTCTAACAAATTTGATGTTGCCATGCTGACTCAGCTTACCATGCATTTCCTAGTATTCTGCAATCTCATCCTCAATAGATTCCTGTCTTCTCCCTCCTTCTCTTCTTACATAGTGGTGTTACATTCCCATTTTCTTGTGCTCTGGGACTCTCCCTGAATTCAGTAATTTTCTGAAAGATCACTATCAATGCTTTTACAATCTCCTCAGATATTGCCTTCAGAACTCTGGGGCGTAGTCCATGTGGTCTGAATGATTTATCCACTGTCAGACCTTTCAGCTTCCTTAGCATCTTCCACTTTGTGATAGCCACTACACTCACCTCTGCCCCCGGTTCTCTTGAAGCTCTGGTATGCTGCTGTTGTCTTCCACCCTGAAGTACCTATATAGTTCCTCTGCCATTTCTTCATTCCCTTTTACTGCTTCCCCGGCCTCATTTCCCAGTGTTCCAATGCCCACTCTTGTTTATCTCTTATCTTTTAGAGACCTAAAAACACTATTGCATTCTTCTTTCAAATTACTTGCTAGCTTACTCTCATATTTTGTCTTCTCCCCACTTGTTGGTTCTTTAGATATTCTACTGGTTTTTAAAGACTTCCAAATACTGTGGCTTCCCACTAACCTTCACCACATTGTATGATTTTTCTTTTGTGCTGTTCCTGACTTCCTTTGTAACCTTGTCTGTCTCTTAGTGTGTTTCCTTGTGCTGAATTTCTACTGTGCCTCCCAGATTAATATCAGAAACTCCTGCCATTGCTGTTCCACCATCTTTGCTGTGAGGTTCCCCCTTCAAATGAACTCTGGCCACCTCCTCCCTCATACCTTTGCAGTTACCCTTACTCAATTGTAATACCGTTACGTCTGATTCTAGCTTCTCCCTCTCAAACTGCAAGGTGAGTTCTATCATATAATGGTCACCTCCCGCTGAGAATTCTTTCACCTTAGCTGCCTAATCAAATCTGCCTTCATTACACATCACCAAATCCAGAACTGCTTGTGCCCTAGTGAGGTCTATCACAAGCTGTTCCAAAAAAAGATCCTGTCAACATTCCAAAAATTCCTTTACTTGAGATCTGCTACCAACCTGATTTTCCCAGTCCACTTGCGTATCGAAGGCCGCCAAGATTATTGTAATAGTGCTTTTCTTATGTGGCTTCTCTATCTCCTGTTTCTTCCCCACATCCTCAATACTACTAGGAGGTCAGTGCACAGCTCCCATCAGGGTCTGCTTCCTTTGCTTCCCTCAACTCTATCCACAGAGGGCATATGCCTTTTGACAATCTTACTTCATGCTATTGATTTAACTTCATTTCTTACTGTCAATGCAAACCTGCTCTGTCTGCCCATCTGCTTGTCTTTTCAACATGATTAATATCCTTGGATATTTATTTCCCAGCCCTGATACCCTTGAAGCCACATTTCTCTGATACTTACATCATCACACCTGCCAATTTCAATCTGTGCTACAAGCTCATTTACCTGGTTTCGTATACTGCATGCATTTATGTACAATGCCCTCAGTGCTGTCCCCATCCTCATAGTTTTCCCTTCATCTGCTGTGTCTGAAGTTAGATTCCTGACATCTTCCATACTCCCTGTCCAATGCTTGTTCTGGAAATGTCAATAACCTCTACTGACACCTCTCCTCCTTCAATTTTTCTTTGTATAATTTTTCCTGCAACTGAACCCACCTACCACTATTTAGTTTAAAGCCCTATCCACAGCCCTAGTTATGCATTTCTCCAGGATTCTGCTGCCAGCATGATTCAGGTGGAGCCTGTCCCATTGGAACAGCTCCCTTCTTTCCCAGAGCTGGTGCCAATGTCCCATGAATTCAAACCCATTTCTCCCATGCCAATCCTTGAACTATGTATTTACCTCTATATTCTTCACCCTGTGCCAATTTGCCCTTGTTCAAGAAGTTATTGTGTGTTTGGTTTTGCGATCTAATTTAGCCCCTAGTTGCTTATATTCCCTCAGAAGAATGTCTTACCTCTTTCTACCTATATGCTTAGTGCTTACATAGACCACAACAACTGGATCTTTGCTCTCCCACTCCAAGTTCCTTTGGCTTCATTAAGGGGAGGTCATGCAGACATGGGGGGAATGTGAAAACTCCACACAGACAGTTGCCCATGGATAAAATCAAACCTGGGTCGCTGGTGCTGTGAGATAACAGTGCCAGCCACTGCGCCACCTGTGAGCCTTCGGGACCCTGAATCCTGGCCACAGAGAACAGTGTCTATTGCCTTGATTATATTATCCTGGATTACAACGTCATTTCTCTTTCCTCCCCTGTCTTGAATGGCTCCCTGTACCACAGTGCTTTTGTCAGTTTTCTCATCCTCCCTACAGCCCCCACTCTCATCTACTCAGGGAGAAAGAATCTCAAACCTATTAGGCAAGCTCAAAGACTGAGGCTCCTTCAACAATATCTCCTGGATGCCTCTACCTGCCTTGCTCACAGTCACACCCTCCTGCCTCTGACCATTGACTGAATTTGCCATTGTCAATCTAAGAAACATGACATTGAAGTAATTCTCTCCCCTTTCTGATACGTCACAGTGTTCAAAGCTCAGATTCTAGCTTATGAACTCCGAGCCAGTGTTCCTCAACAACCAACACTTGCTACAGATGTGGTCACAATGAACCACAATATGGTCTGCCAGCTCCTACATCATGCATTTAGCCCAACATTTCTATTTTAGTTAATCAGATCCTAATTTGATTTTTGAAAGTTTTGTACTGATCTTTTACTTTGTAGTTTGTAAATGTTTCCTCAATTTACTATCAATCTGAAAGTAATCTATAGTAGATAGTCAAATTAGTAGCTATCACTAATCAATGAATTTATGGTTTACCTTGAATGCCACTCTTTTCTGGTGGCCCCTGATCCTGAGCCTCAATTATTTCCTGTTAAAAAGAACCTTACTAGCTATGAGTAAAAACAAAAGGAAGCAAAAAAACTCCTCTTTCCCTCTGCAAGGAATTCCCACTGCCTCCAAATTCCCTGAACTAGATACTTACTTGGGCTCCTTCTCAATCTGGATGTGATCTTTCTTTTCTGACCATGTGAGGCTTACTGGTCATGCCCTTTCATCAGGCCCTCTCTTTAATCATTGGTGAGGTAACAATTATTTTTCCACCCTCCAGTAAGCTTAAATTTTGAGAAAATGGTAGACAGTCTGCAGGGGGAGGAAAATCAAATGCAATTGAAGCATTCAACACTTTCCTGTCCTTATCCCTGGATATGTGATATTTTGGTTGATGTGAATTGACCTGAATGGACCTCTTCATTTTGGGAGATTAGCCATTTCCAAATTATATCATCTCCTCAATCATGTTGGTGGCACACTTTTAGAATGCCATGTGTAATCCTGATCATCATTCTATAGGATGTTGTTAACCTGAGAGGGCTCAGAAAAGATTTACAAGGGGTTGCCAGGGTTGGACAGTTTGAGTTATGTGGAGAAGCTGTGGGTTTTTTTTTCTCTGGAGGACTGGAGGCTGAGGGGTGACCATTATGAGGTTTATAAAATCATGAAGGTCTTTTTCCTAGGGTGGGTGAGGGAGTCCAAAACCAGAGGGCACAGGTTTAAGGTGAGAGGGGTAAGATTTTGAAAAGGACACGACAGGTAACTTTTTCACGCAGAGACTGATGCGTGTATAGAATGAGCTATCAGGGCAAGTGGTGGAAGTGGGTACAACTACAACATTTAAATGCATCTAGATGGGTATATGAATAAGAAGGATTTAGAGGGAAATGGGCCAAATGCTGGCAAATGGGACTAGGTCAATTTGGGATGTCTGGTTGGCATTGGATGAGTTGGACCAAAAGCTGTATTTCTGTGCTGTACAACTTTATGATTCTATGTCTCTATGTACTTAAAATAGATTCCACTATGGGTACGGATACATCACAGACATAGCCGTCATTAGAGTTGGAAAACCAAGCCACAGTTTTATAAAATACACTTTTATGTGATGTGAGCATTGTTGGCATGACCAGTATTTGTTGCCCCTACCTATTGCCTTTGTGAAGGTGTTGTGAGTCACCCCTTAGGAATGCTGCAGTCTCAGCTTTGGCAGACCTACAGTGCTGTTGGGAGTGAGTTTCAGGAATGTGACTCAGTGTCAGTGAAGGAATGGTGATATAGCCCCAAGACTATGGTGTGGTGATTCTCCCTTATATTTACCATTCATGGCCTTCTAGGGTAGAGCTACACCTTTGGATGGTGCTGCTGGAGTATCCTTGGTGTGTAGCTGGCAGATGGCACAAGCTATTGCCACTGTGCACTACTGGTGGAAGAAGTGGATGGTCAACCTGTTGGATGGTGTACTAATCAAATGAGCCGCTTTTCCCTAAATGGTGCTGAGTGACGCTGAAGCTGCACCAATCCAAGCAAGCAAACAGTGTCATATAACACTCCTCATCTCTACTTTGCAGATGACTTACAAACGTTAGGGAGTCAGAAAATGAATTACATACCACAAAAATTCCTGTTTATGACTTGGTCCCTTAGCAATTGTATTTATATAGCTGTTCCAGTTAAATTTCCAGTTGGTGGTACTTTTCAACATATTGACAGTGAGGCATTCAATGATAGTAATGCTATTGAATGTTAAGAGGGAGGGGAATTGTTCAATTATGTCTTGATAGTGGTGCATCATGGATGTTACTTGCCACTTATCAGCTTAAGACCAAGTGTTGTCCACATCATATTGTATATGGACACAAATGATTCAACATGTTTCATATTCTTGCTGAGACCAGGGAATTTCTCTTATAAATGATTGCACTGTTGTGTTCAATTAACTTATGCATTGGTTATTCACTGTGCTGTGTGCTGTGAGTCATGAGCGTGCTTGTGCTTAGAGAATTTAAAACAAGCATTAAGTATGAGAAAGCAGACATTTTAAAGGCATTGTAATAAATCTCATGTCCACAGACTGAAACTGGCAAATGTTATCCCTACATATCTTTGGCATAAAACACAATAAAATCTAAAGTCTCCACAGTTTCACACTCTCTTTGGAAAGAGGTGACCTAGTGATGAGTTTAAACTGAGGGTTATAACACCTCAGGCAAAGGGTAAGTTTGAGAAGGTGAGGACCTTCACAGTAACCTCAACTGGTAAAGGAATTGAACACAGTCTACTGGCATCCTGAACCAGCCTTTCAGTCAAACAAGCAATCAATCATCTGCCATATGAACTATAGAAGTGTTGTACAATATGACATGCATAAAGCTTCCCTGAGATTCAAGTGTGAACTCTTCTGTCATACTTCACCAATAAGAACAAAAAAAAATGCATTTGTAGAGCACCTTTCAAAACTTCAGGATGTCCCAAAGCCATTTAGAGCAAGCTGAGTTATTTCTGATATACAGTTGCTGTTACAATATGACGGTTTATGCAAAGCATCTTGACGGGAGCAGTAATGTGGGAGTAATGATAATCATGTTAGCAGGGGGA
The DNA here is from genome assembly GCF_030684315.1 of Stegostoma tigrinum. Taxonomy (NCBI): domain Eukaryota; kingdom Metazoa; phylum Chordata; class Chondrichthyes; order Orectolobiformes; family Stegostomatidae; genus Stegostoma; species Stegostoma tigrinum. Next base: position 26,476,757 of record NC_081359.1, on the reverse strand, counting down.
TAAAAATTGGTCAGGACATTGGAAATAACTCCCCAACCCTTCTTCAAAATTATGCCATGGGATTTTTAAAACCTGCTTGAGAGCTGAGGCCTTGGTTTAACATCCCATCTGAAAGACAGCACTACACTGATCTGTCAGCCTGGGTTGGTGTGCTTCAGTCTCTGGGGTGAGGAGTGGGGGGAAATAGGGTGGTGGGGGGTGGCAGTTTGGATGAGTGCCAACATGAATTTGAGTTAAGAGTCTACCAACTTACCACTGGTGAACACACTTCAAAGGTGGAATCCAAACTCACTTCTATAAAGGGGAAAGTCTGGCCATATTCCCTTGTGTATATTCCTTTTGAAAGTGGCAGTGTTGCTGCAATTAAAGAAAGGAGTCTGTGAAAGCTGAAAACCTTTAATATCTGTGAATTGGTCAGAAAACATGCTCGTAAAGATGTCTCTGCGAGAGAAAAACATTCTGAGAGCATGTTCTAACAGTATTTATTGACTAACCTTGCTCAGTCTGGTGAGAGAAACTGGCAGCTTCTCTCATGAAAGAATCATAAACGTGCAGCAATCCCCAAACCCTTCAGCTGAACCACCTCTTATATTTCAGACAATATATTAGATCATCTTTGTGGGTTAATTCTTGTGGGAATGAACTGCTTTTCCTGATGGACTTCAAATGTTACATGGAGAGATGTGGAAACCCTCTAATAATGTTTTTGATGCCATTTTTGCCATTTTTTTGATTTTGCCTGGCTCTTCTATTAAAATCAAATGAGTGGGTCGGTTCCACATGAAAATCCAACTCCTCAGTGCCAAGGAGCAAAAAGGAAACAAGGTTTATTGATTGAAAATAGGCTGTGCCCAATTTAGACGACTGGAGTACACATTTCTATGTATTTATCACCTTAATAAGAGGAACCTTCAGAGCATTTTTATGTAACTAGGAAGCAAGGCTATCTACATCAGTACAACATCATATAAATTATAATCAGTGAATGCCTATAGCATTAAAGAGTCTCATAATGGAGGAGAAGATGCCAAATAATGAAATGTCAATCAAGAAAAGAAAACCAAATAACAACTAAATGTACTTATTTGTTGCCTAGCTTAAGAATAGATTATTTTTTCTAAAATAAGATCCAAATGTTAGTATGTGCTTTACAGGAAGAGTAAAGAAAGGGTGCACTGGAACACAATGAAGCAATGCAGTTAATGTAAAAGGTTGTTAATGTGAAGCTATTAAAGTGCTAAAATGTTTTCCAGATGGTTTGTTCCCTCAACTGAACCCGGGTTGCTCCCCAATAAAAAGCAAGCATTAGATTGGAAAAACACATTAGTAGCTTCCCATGTCATTCTGGAGATTGCAGTGTCTAAAGCTTTTCTGGCAAATGGAGAGCTTGCAAATCCTCTGCCTCCTTTATTTATTGCTTCTTTCAGGCACATTCCATGTTAGAATGGATTCTGGATCTGATATGTCTCTAAAGGATAAAGATGAAGCAGGAATATTGTTACCCATTCCCATTTTCAACATTCCAATCCTCTCCAAGGACCAGTAGTCACAGCTCAGACTTTGAAGAATGTGGCATCTCGGGAGGGGAAGTGGTAGTATAATGGTGATATCATTGAAACTGCATCCAGACACTCAAACTAACATTCTGAGGCCATGGGTTCAAATCTCCTCCTAATAACTGGCAGCATTTAAATTCAATTGCTAAGTCTAGAATTGAAATCTGATCTTGGTTATCATGCATTGTTGTAAAAACCTATCTGGTTTCTTTGGGAAAGAAATCTGCTATATCTATCTGGCCTGGTCTACACGCAATTACAGCAAAACTTAACCGAAGCTAAAAACTACTTAAGTCTCTTAATAGAAATGGCCCTAGCAAGCCAAGCAATTAGGTTTAGGCAACAAATGCTGGCTCTGCTTTTAGCTTTAAATTTATTGGTGCAGTCATTGCTATTGAGTATATTGTTGAATGCTTCTAATTCTGCTTCTGTGAGTGTCCAATGACTCAATATCTGCACAAGTATATCATTAATGATGTTACAAGACTCCATCACCTGATAAAGGAGGCATTGAGAAAGAAAATGTAATCCGTGAAAAGCAAATTAAAAAAGTAACCCTCGGGAAATTCTGAGAGGAACAGTCAGTGAAACAATTAACAGGTGACAATGAACAGCTCTGCTAGCATCTTATGCTGCTTCACAACATATGCAGCTGCATCTTTATCGGGAGCTGTTTACACATGCTATAATCCACTCAACATACACTATGCACTTTTCCACATATACCAACTGTCCTATTTTCCTTTCAGGCATCATGGCCCATAAAATGCAACAACTCATGGCCCTATGGAACCTTCCTTCTGTCCCCTTCCCTCTGACTCCATCCCCTCCCTCAACGCTACCCCCTGTCAGGTATTCACTATCCCTCCTACTCTTCAGCTCTCCGATGCTGAATTTTCTGTATTCAGCAAAGGCCTCAGCTTTATTCTTCTACGCCCCCACCTTAACGAATTTCAGGCATAACATGATGCCGAATTCTTCTTGCATTGTCTTCACCTCCGTGCCAATGTCTTTGGACAAGCGTTCATCCCACAGACACTTTTGCCCCGTTCCAACACTGTCCTTCCACCCTAGACCCTTCCCTCCGGCCTCTTATCCGCATTTAATCTGTTCATTGAGAACTGGCAACATGATAATGGTTGCCTCAATTTCTCCGACCCCACCATCCCTGACCAAATCCAATCTATCTCACTCTGAATTGACTGCACTCTGTGTGCTTAGATCTAACTCTCACTTAGTTATTAAGCCTGCTGATAGGGATGGTGCTGTTGTAGTCTGGAGTACTGACCTCTACATTGCAGAGGCTGAGTGCTAGCTCTTGGACGTCTCCTCCTATCTTCCCCTGGACCATGACCCCAGCATGACACATCAGGACATTGTATCAACTATGGTAACTGACCTCAGTACATGTGGTGACCATCTGCAACCAACCCCCACCTGCTCACTGCTGCCAAGCTGATATTCCCTCAGCCCCGTGCAGCCTGCATCTACCTCCTTGCAAAAATCCACAAATAGGACTGTCTGGGCAGACCCAATTTTTCAGCCAGATCCTGCCCCACAGAACTTATTTCTTCCTACTTTAGCTCAGTCTTCTTTCCCCTGTCTCAATCCCTGCCCACATACATCCACTATTCCACTGATTGCTTGATGCTGCTTTCAAAACTTTCAGCTTGCAGTCTCCAGCTGCATCCTCCTTATCGTGGACTTGGAATCCCTTGACACATCCATTCCCCACCAGAAGGGTCTCAGGGCTCTTTGCTTCTTCCTGAAGCAAAGACCTGAACTGTTCCCACCCACCACCACCCTCGTCTGCTTGGCTGGGCTCATTTTCAACCTCACCAACTTCTCTTTTAATTCCTTTCATTTTCTTCAGATAAGAGGGGTTGCCCCGGGTAGCCCCATGGGCCCAAGTTATGACTGTCTCTTTGTGGGCTCCATGGAACATTCCTCGCTCCAGTCCTATTCTGGCCCCCACCCACAACTCTTTCTCCGATATATTAATGATATCATTGGTGCTTCTTCTCTCTCTTGTCCGAAATTGGAAATGTTAATTGATTTCACTTCCAATTTCCACCTGCCCTCACTTGCATCTGGTCTATCTCTGACTTCTCCCTTTCCTTCCTTCACATCTCTGTCTCCATTTCTGGGCATGTAATGACCACTAATATCCACTATAAACCCACTGACTCCAACAGCTACCTGGACTATACATCCTTATACCCTGCTTCCTGTAAAGACTCCATCCCATTCTCTCAGTTCCTCCATATTTGTTGCATACGTTCAGATGAGGCCAACTTCAACAAGGGAGGCTCTGAAATGTCCATCTTCTTCCTCAACCGAGGATTTCTCAGCACTGTTGCTGACAGGGCACTCAACGGGGTCCGACCCATCTCCTGTGCTTCCGCCCTCAACCCCTCTCTTCCCTCTGGCAACAGTTATACAATTCCCCTTGTCCTTATCTACCATCCCTTCAGCATCTACGTCCAGAAGATCATCAGAGGTCATTTATGCCACCTCCAGTGAAATGCCACCACTAGACACATTTCCCCTTCCCTCCCTTGTCTGCCTTCTGCAGGGACTGTTCTCTCCAGGACATTTGGTCCACTCTTCCTTCACCTCCAACATGCCCCCACAGTCTCACAGCATCTTGCCCTGCAACCAGTGAAGGTGCAACATCTTCCCATTTACCTCCGCCCTCCCAGTATCCAAGACCCTAAATATACCTTCCAGGTGAAGTAGCACTTCACTTGCACTTCCCAAAATTTAGTCTACTGCATTCGCTGCTCACAATGTGGTCTCCTCTATATTGGGGAAACGAAGTGTAGACTGGTTGACTCCTTCGCAGAACATCTACGCCTGCTCACAAAAAAGACAGTGAGCTTCCAGTTGCCTGCCTCTTTAACACGCCACCCTGTTCCCTGGTTAACATCTCTGTCTCAGGCTTGCTGCAGTGTTCCAGTGAAGCTCAGCGCAAGCTGGAAGAACAACACCTCATTTTCTGCTTGGGGACCCTGCAACCCTCTGAACTCAATATCAAGTTCAATAATGTTAGGGTTTAGACTCTTCCATGTCCCAGCTCCCTGCCCCACACACCAGGCCTTGTTATCACATAGCCTGCCATTACACACTACCTATTGTGAGCCACTAACAGTCCCCATTAACGACTATTCACAGTCCTAGCCAGATCATTCCCAACTCCTTTGTCTACCCAACTGCTCTCCTGTCTCTTTGGGCTCCCTCCTTTATTCTATCATTTTATCTCGACTTCAACCCCCTCCTTATTTTCTGCACATAAATTGACGTTTTCCCAGCTACCATCAGTTCTGAGAAAGGGTCACTGGGCCCAAAACATTAACTCTGAATTTTTTCTTCACAGACGCTGCCAGACCTGTTGAGCTTTTCCAGCAACTTCTTTTTTTAAGACTGCCTGTCTTATTCTCTGTAACTGTACCCAACTCAAACCTGTCTTAACTCATCTGATGTTGAAGCTCACATCTGTGCCTTTGTTACATTTAAACGGTCTCCAGATCAGCTTCATATATTCCAATTTCCTGCAGAAACTGAACTTGCCCAAAACTCTACTGTTCATTTCCTACATTTCACCAAGTTCTATTGACTCATCATCGTTGTGCTTGCTAAATTGCATGACCACGCAACACTGATTTGAAAATTCCTGTCCCTAATATCAAATCCTTTTATTGGGTGGAATTTTCCAGGCTCACTTAGAGCTGTCAGAAGCCACTTCAAAGCCACATCCTGTTGGGAGATCTGTTGGGCACTTTTCATTGCAGTGCTGTTCTTGCGGAGAGCTGAGGATCACGGCTGTATTAAACCTCTTTGCCACTGTTTCCTTTCAAACTTCAACTGGGGACATTTGTGGCATCTCTCAATTGGCAGCCCCCGAGTGCATTCTTGAGCTTGCTGATACCTTTTACAAGAAGGCAATAGAGTTTTCCCACTTCTCCACCAGAGAGCCAAGGTACATAGACTGTCAGATTTGTTACTATCGCTGAGCTCCCTCAGATACAAGGGGTCATCGACTGCGCACATGTGGCACTCAGAAATCTCTGGCATCATTGCGCCATATTCCTGAACAGGAAGCAACTTCACTCCCTCAATGTCCAGCTTGTTGTAACCACAGGTAACAATTCATGCAGGTGTGTGCCCAATATCGAAGGAACTGCCACAGTGCTTATAGTTTGCACAACTCCTTGACATTTGTCCACCCAATCCACACTGCATCAGCCCCAGGGCTGGCTTGTAGGTAACAAGGACGTAACTAGAAGACATGGCTAGTTCGGATCCTCTTCTGTATGATTGCATGTTCACATAATCATGAGGAAAACCTAACCCAGCCCCGAGCAGAAATTACACTGACTTTGCAGGCCCGCCATCACACTTAGCCTCAAAAAAGAAAGTTTTATTCATGGCCTCACCTCTTCATATTTCTGTTACCTCCTCTCAATCCTACAAACTTTTTAGAGATGCTGTCCTGCTCCAAATCAGCACCTTGAGTGTCTCTGATTTTAATCACTGTGCAAATGGATGTTATGCTTTCACATTCTTAGATTTGACATGTTTGTCATGTCTTTCAGCTGATATGTGATGTATTTTTCAGGGAAAAACTCATAATTACATCATATCATGGTATGTGACCTAATGATATAAAGTTCTCAGTCTCCATCTGTGCCCTCTTGCAGTGTGACATGCTAAAGGGAGTGTGCTGTTGTTTTTTTGAAATAATTAACTTCAGCACAGATATTCAAGTACTTGTGAGTATATGTATATATGTAAATACAAGAAGCTGTAATGAAAGTATTGTGAATCCTTCAGTACTGGGTGACCCACGTCTCATTCTTGTGTTACAAGAGTTAACATAAATATCACATCACAAAACTGAAAAGCATCAGCAACTGTATCATAACACTTCACTAAGTTCTGGAATTGCATCTCTACCACTTCTCTTAACTCCTTTAAAACCTACCAATTCGACCAAGCTTTTCATCATTGGCCCTCACATGGTTCCATCTTTGATAGCACGCCTGTGAAACATAAAAGGCACTATAGAAGTTGTTGGAGTGAGATTTCAACCCACAGTCTTCTGAGTCAGAAGCAAGAATTCAAACCACAGTTGACCAGTTTTCTATTGAAAATATTTTCAATCATCATAATATGTAATTTTATTTATTTTTTCTCTTTTCCTTGTTTCTACGTGAAGGTGAAGTTTGAATGACTTATATGGATTGATAGAGCCATAGACTCATCCTAAAGCACAGAGTCAGGCCCTTCGGCCCAAACAGGTCCAATCAGGCCAAATGTCCATCCGTGCTAACCCCATTTCCCTGCACTTGGCCAAAATCCTTCTATACCTTTCCTATCCGTGTATTCATCCAAATGCCTTTTAAATGTTGTTAATGTACCTGTCTCAACCATTTCTGCTGGCAGCTCATTCTATAGCAGTACCACCCACTGTGTAAGAAAGTTCTCCCTCAGATTCCAACATCTCTTCTTTTCCCTCTAACCTTAAGCTGATACTTTCTAGTCCTTGATTCCCCAACCCTGAGAAAAAGACTGAGGTATTCACCTTATCCATGCCTGTCATGATCTTACACACTTCTATAAGGTCCCTCTCAGTCTCCTATGCTCTGAAGAAAAATGTCCCCGTTTATCCAACCTCTCCCTTTTATTCAGCCCATTGAGTCCAGGCATTATTCTTATAAATTTCTTCTGCACTCTTTTCAATTTATTAACATGCCTTCTATAGCAAGATGACCAAAACTGAATGTGATACTCTAAGTGCAGCCTTACCACCATCCTGTACAATTGCAACATAACTTATCAACTTCTGTATTCAATGCCCTGATTGATGAAGGCCAGTGTGCCAAAAGCCATCTTCACTGCCCTGTCTACCTGTGACTCCACCTTCAGAGAACCCGAGCTCCAAAGTCCCTCTGTTCCACTACACTCCTTAAGACCCTACCATTCACCATGAAACTCCTACTTTGATTTCACTTTACAGAATATAACACCTCACACTTATCTACATTAAACTCTATGTACCATTTGTCGGCCCACGTCTGCAAGTGGTCAAGATCCTGCTGCAATTTCTGTCCACAGTACCGCCTATTTTAGTACCAACTGAAAGCGTGGTAATCATGTCTTGTACATTCTCATCCATGAATACCAAAGTATGACAGGTAATAACAGATATACAAACATATCTTAAAAGCTTTATCATGTGTTGAAGGTATTTTACTATCACATTACATTAAGGTAATGGCTAATGTAGTCTTATGACACACATTATGTGCCCAGGAGCTCCTAAATGAAGGGAGATAATGCATGGGATGTGGGTTATAAACTGGCAGTAATGGCCTTCCAGCTAAGAAAACTTGATTCAAGAAATGAGCCTAATGCTTTGTCACGGAAACTTAAATGCCATTACAATTCAGCCGAACTACAGCACATTGACTTCACAAATTCTATTCCAAATCAAAAAAATACACAGTGAGGAAAATCCTTTGGGACTGGCAGCAGGCATTGTGTGAAGTCATTTAAGGAGGGCAAGCGGAAATATTTGTACTGCGTCCAGGAGTTCCAGAAGAAACATCTGGTAAAGAAGTGATCTGGAAACTTCTTGTTTGCAGCGAATGATTCTGTTTGCAGAGAGTCTGATAAATCATAATTGACCACAACGATGCACAAACTCTTTAATGTCTTCATTGCTTTGGTAATGGCATCTCAAACAACTACTGCTTCTGAATTTAATGCACAAAAAAGTTCACTATTTTGGAAATCTGATTATTCTCATCCTTGAAGCTATTTAAATCTGATTCTGTTCCAAGCATTAGACTGATTAATTTTGAGATGTTTTGTGCAAACTTCAGTTTAGTGTGATATGCCAATAGGGTTAGGTAAAGCAGAGTGAGCATAGCTTTGTGAAGAACTTCATTACCAATAATGACCAGCTAGGGAAAACAGTTTTTGTGCCCAAACTGCAACTGTGTAATATGATGCAGAAAATGACAGAAGTACATAGGAATGAGTCAGTTAAGAATTGAAAAGATAAATTTATTTTAGATTTTTATGTAGATTGGAAGTGGTCAATATTTCATGTGTTTGTTTCTGATTGTGTAGCAATATAATGTTTGAGTTCTCAAAAAGAATCTGCACCTTCAATAAGGTGCACCGATGGACCTGTTGCATATTTACAATATTATTTTACAATTCCAATTTTCATTCTTTTGGTCTCAACATTTAAATTAGGTCTGTATGCAGAAAATCTTAAATTGGATATGAATTGTGATTTCTACTGTTGCTTGAATTTCAATTCACAGCCTTGGAGTTTTGAGATTTTGTGTGATTTTGAAATTATAGTGTGAAATGTAATTCCCTCCACCCACTTAAATTCTGAAAGAATTTAAAGTCTGGCTGTTGCACTTGCCATTCATTTCTCAAGTCTCAATTGTTTTTGTGCCACGTTTTCCTTTGGTAATTGAGGCATTCATCTGACTCACGCGAAAAGATAAATGGCATTCTATAATATCATTAGATCTCTAATGCTATTTTGACTGAGTTCTGAGATAAGCATCTTCTGCAATTTTCCATTCTGGTGGAAACCTAGCAGAGGTTCCATTACAAATGTAAAACATGTGTAAAGATAAATATATCTTTATCTTTGGGACCTAATAGAAAGGTCTCCCAAGCAACCCTCCACCTTCCCAAACCACCACACCTTGCACGCTGCCCAGCTCTACACTGTTCCAGTCCATCAAAATGTGCCTACATGTTTCCACTTGCCACTTCCACTCCATGAAGACCGATGTTAGCAGACTACAAATGAATGGATGGTGAACTGGTAATGATTTCCAGTTGATTAAATGGACTGGGTTTCCTGTCACAGCCCATGGGTGCGTCTGCCAAGGCTCAGGTGGTAATATTCTCAATTGTGAGCTGTTGGCACAGGTTCCATTCCAGTCACTTAAAAGCAAGAATCAAAACTGACAACACAGTCCTGATGGACAGTTGCACTGTTAAAGGTTCTATTTCCCAGAAGGTAAGCAAAAGATCTGATGGAATTATTTTGAAGTAGGACAAGGGAATGCTCCCTGAGCTGCACAATATTTATTCAGAAGACATATATACTGCTTTATATATACAATATATCACCAGTTTTGGTGTCATCTGCAAACTTACTAACCATGCTTCCTATATTTTCACCCAAATTGTTTATATAAATGACAAACAACAGTGGACCCAGCACCAATCCCTATGAAATACCACTGGTCTTGGGCCTCCAATCTGAAAAACCACCCTCCACTACCAACCTTTACCTCCTACTGTCAAGTAATTTTGTAATGAATTGGCAAGCCCTCCCTGAATGCGATGCAATCTAACTTTACTAACCAGTCTACCATGTAGAACGTTGTCAAAGGCTTTACTAAAATCCATCTTAGTACTTTCAAGTGATAATTATTGAAGTTGATTTTAACCAGTCTGTTCTATTTTAGAGACCCTTCATTCTTGCCCTCATCTATAAAATGCAATTTAGTGCCTTTGGGTGTTTAGTTTGATAGACTTATTTGTTGAGCCAATTGTTAATTGGATAAATAAAATGCCCCACATCAATCTATTTTGAGATTTAAAATTTGAAGCTAAAATAGGAAAGGTATTCTGGTTTTATCAGATTCTTCCCTTCTCAACACGACTAGGATTAACAGCTAGAAATAGCAACTGTAATATCTCAGAACATCTTCTTTTGACAATTAAAGTTTGAGCCAAATAACCTGGGGCAGATGAAGGGTCTAGGCCCAAAATGTCAGCTTTTATGCTCCTGAGATGCTGCTTGGCCTGCTGTGTTCATCCAGCTACACACTTTATTATCTGGGACTGAAGCACATTGGGGTTCCAACAATTTTTAGCCATTTCTAATCTTGAGCAAAAACGAGGCATATTTTGTTTGAATAATTGATTCACTAAGCATAGTTGTAAATCAGGTGCAGAATATTTTAATCAAACTATGAGGCATTGTTTTACAATTTTACAGTTTTACAACTTTGTGTCTTAAGGGGCTGGTATTCTTTATGAGAGTTTAGTTGCTCTCTCCAACTCTATTTATACCTGATTTTATCAGGTAAGAATTAATTGTCATTCGTGTACAAACTGAAATGTGATTCTTGAATTGCCTTTATTGACACAAATCTGTATTAGAGGAGCCTGCCGAATAAACAAATTTATTAAATAACTGATTAGCAACAGCCATTGCTTACATCAAAATAGATTGCCCAAACCTTCCAAGAGTGGCAAATCCTTTAGATTGCCGCCCCTACTGCTATTTTTCTCCATATTTCTGATTGAGACTTCCATTGCTAGCCTTTTCACAAGTGCAGAACTTCTCTACAATCGAAGTTCTTTCTTGATTATTGGTGAAAATGTCATCGTCTTGTTTTATTGCACTCTCCGCTATCATTCACTGACATACCGAAAATGTTTATGCCAATTACACAACTTTTAAGTGTGCTCATAAATGAGTGTAGGCCGATAAAGGATTAGGGTAAGTGAAGTAATTGGTAAGGGAGCACATGGAGGGGATGCTGAGATGAATAGGAAGGGTGATGTAAGTGGATGTGGGGAATATGGCAGGGTGGCATGTGAATAGGTACTAGATGGGTGAAGTGGGTGAGATGAATTAGTTGATCAGGTAGTCACTGGATCTGGGGGTAAAGGCTTTTGGGGCAAGGGGGTGTCAGAGGGATTCAGGTGGTGGTAGACATATTGAGGATGGTGAAGAGTGGTGTGTGCTGGGGAGATTTGGATGATGAGGTTATAACAGCTCAGCTGGGGGTGGGGGAGATCCTGAGGAGGAATGTTGTAGTTGTGGGAAGTCTCAAGGTGGGAGTATATTCAGATCAAGACAAGGAATCAGGGCTAAGTTGAGTGTTGGAGTTGGGTGATGGTCAGTTAGATCAGTTTGAATGGGGATTGGAGGGTCAGATGATTTGAGTCGGGGTTTAATTCAGTTGGGGGTGGCAGTCAGGCAGGAATCAAAGGTGAATTGGGAGTCAGGGGCAAGGCCTAGGTTCAGTACAACACCAGGTGATGGGATATGATCAGGTTGGCTGCTGGGTTAGGTGCCAGTCAGGTCATGGGGTCAAATCAGGCCTAGCTGGAGGGAGGAGTTAATCATTTGGGTCTCTGACTGTGCGGTGGGGAGAGGGGGAAGATGGAGGTAGGGTATGGTTAGAGCTCAAAGGGGTAGTCGGGGGTCAGCTCTGACGTACCCAGTATTCAGACGTGATTTGAATCTATCCTTCATTTCTTGAGTCATTGCCCAAGTTAGCACCACACAATTGTCTTAAAATCTGATTTTAAATGAAAGACTTTTCTTTGAGGACTTTGGGGTAGAGTAGTCCATTGGAAATTCAAACTTCTTAGACAATCCCCACAAAGTCAGTGTTTTGGGAATTTTGTGGGATCCAGGTGCACATCTCGGATCAACATCTAGCCTCCAACAATCCAGAGACCATTGGATCTGGGCCTTTGTTTAAAATCATGCTAAAAAGAAGTGAATTATTAATAATCTGTTTTTAATGTCATGAGACAAATTAGTTGTTAGTGCAAACATCATTTAAATGCAATCAGGGAATGCATTTTAAATTAATAAATTATGCAAGTGTCATATCTCCAGGAAAATTATTTCTCAGTTTCGTTCATGGAAGTGACAAAATGGGAGTTAATTCAGAAAATTCATGATTCCCATTCAGAGAGCAATGAGAGAGGTCTCAGGAGATGAAAGTGTTGAATATATAATGACAGTAATTGCTTAAGCCATTGCTTTTCTAACATCGACACTAGAATGAAGGCATATGCTGTAGGAACATCACTATTATGCTGCAGGTTTCTAGGGAAACCCAGTGCAGTATCCCTTTGCTTCGTCCTCAATGCAATTGGTATCAAAATGCATCACTAAACCACAAGGGTATTGTTGTGAGAAAGAGCTGTTGAGCTGCCCATCTCATGCCTGAAAAACAGACAGCCAACTGTTGTAAATTAAGTGGGGCGCTGGTGAGGGTGAGGGGAAGGAGATGGTTGTTTGGGGTTTGGAACTGGGTGGGAGTCACATTGTTCACTATTCAAATATATTCCAATGTGGTACTCGGGTGCTGTAAACAGACAAGCAGTTCTAGTCATATTAAACAGGCATAAGGGTGCCTGAAGAAAATTGTGAGGCTCAAAGGACTACTCCCGCCTCTCCAAGCCCACCAAAGAAGCTTACCTGCTGAGCTTCTCTGCTGTCAAAAGGTTTCGCCTGAGAGATAAGCTATCCCCACAAAACCCCACCTTCAGCCTCACACCCAGCCCCACCATTCACACTGGTCTTTGAATGATATCGGGTACAACACCATTGGACAGACCATTGGAAGCTGCCCAGAAAAGCAGCCAAATGAATTTCTAACATTTATTTATTGTGAGCCCAGAAGTTGCTCCTCTTTGGTTCACTGTTGATGCAGATGTAGCCTTATACTGCTTTGCAAGGTGAGCTCCTATTCCAATCCCTAATCTGCTAACAACTCCACTAGAAAGCTGACAAATTAAGGGGGAGGTTGGTTGAAATGTCATGTTTTATTCTTATTTGCTTATATGATGTGGGCACTTGTTGCCTTCCCCTATTTACCCTGATGAAGGTGGTAATTAGCTGCCTTTATGAACTGCCTTTTGGTGTGGAGGTGCACATAGTGCTGTTAGAGAGGTTGTTTGAGGATTTTGACCCAGTGACAGTGAAGGAAGGATGATTCCAAGTGAGTCTGGTGTATGGCTTAGAGGGGCAATTTACAGTTGGTGGTGTTCCCATGCACCCATGGAGATGTGATGGCCAAGCAGTATTATTGCTGGACTGTTAATCCAAACACCTAGGTGATGTTTCCAAGATGGCAAAGGAGTAGGACTCCTGAGCTGGAGTTTGTCCACTCCGACTGCTCTTCTTTCTTCTATTCTTGCTTTCTTCTTTTTTTCACTTGTTAGTTTTGTTTTTCTCTCTCTGTCATGGAGACAGTGGTGGCAATGGCAGTAGCTGAGGTCCCGGAACTGGGACGTTGGTGGTCAGCCAAGAGGCAGCTAGTGTGCCTGGGCAAAACTCTGGCAGTTGGCAGCATCGCGGTCCAGGTCATGGAAGTAGCTGGGGGTCCGGAGCACTACCAGAGCGGAACTCTAGTTGTCTGTGGTGAGGTGGCCGGTGAGCCCTGATAATGGACAGTGGTGATTTGGCAGTGCAGAGGCGCAGAATTGAGAGATTGAGCCCAGTGCAGGAGAGAGATCAAACCCAGAGCGGGAGACAGAAAGATATCTCGTGGGGAATGTGGGCCCTCATGGGGAAAGCCCAGCCTGGAACAACTGCAGGCCCATGGCTAAAGAAGAACTGAGCTTTGAAACTTTAAACTTTATTTCTTTACTTACTGTTTTATGCTGAGAAGAACTGTACTGTTGAATTTCTAACTTAATTCTTTATTTTTCTACTTTGCACCTATGATTTTGTGCCTAAGTACAATGTATGTAAGATGGTGCTCTGAATGATGACAATGAAAGCTTATCAGTGTATTCTTGTATCCCTGGACTTGAGTACTTGTGACAATAAAACCTAATTCTAATTCTAATGTTCTCATGGACCCAGGCTTGAATCTCACAAAGGCAGATGGTAAAATTTGAATTTAATGAAAAAATCTGGAGTTAAGAGAATAATGACGACAATGATTCCTGTGTCATTTATTTTGGAAAGAACCATCTGGTTCATTCATATCCTTTGGGTAGGTGTGGCCTTTATGTGGCTCTTGAACAACAGCGATGTAGAGAAATTACCCTCTGGGTAGTTAAAGGTGGCCAATAATGTTGGCCTAGCTAATGACGCCCTCATCTTGTGAATGAACTAAAAAATAATCTAATGACCTTATCCTTCTAGATGGAGATTACAGGTTAAAGTCAACTGATAGGGCCAACAGAAAAAAAAATTACCTCTGGTAGTTGAGGAGTCTAAGATTACAAATTTTTTGTAGTCAAATCTTTTAGATATAAATTAAGAAATGCTTCAACTTGGTGGACAAAGATTGAGCTCTCTCTTGAAAGTGGCATCTAGGTCAATTTGAGTGTTAACTCAGAAGGTGAACGATATTTGCTCACCAAAGATGTTGTGAGATAATGGGGTAATGGTGGGCATATAATGTTACAGTATTGAGCTGCCATTGAATAGTGGAACGGGTTTGAAGGGTTGACTCATGTTGTTAACCAGACTAATTACTTATAACGAAATTAAAGTTTTTAAAACACATGGTGCAATATAATCCCATTAATCACAACATTAGTCCTTTAAAAATCCTAAAAAACTCCTGCATGGAATCCAAAAGCACTCCTTGCACAGATTTACTCCTGCAAATCTCTTTCTCTAACAACTCTGGACTTAATTTGACTTCAACTTTCAGTTCCTAAAATCTGATGTCATACTCCTAAGGATAAAGAGGAGGCGATGGCCTAGTGGTATTATCACTGGATTGTTAATCCAGAGACCCAGGTAATGTTCTGGGGACACAGGTTCGAATCCCACCACAGCAGATGGTGGGATTTGAATTCAACAAATATCTGGAATTAAGAATCTCATGATAACCATGAATCCATTGTCAATTGTTGGGAAAAACCCACCTGGTTCACTAATGTCCTTTAGGGAAGGAAACTGCCACCCTTACCTGGCTGGCCTACATGTGACTCTAGACCCACAGAAATGTGGTTGATTCTTAACTGCCCTCTGGTCAATTAGGGATGCCAAGTAAATGCTGCCTGGCCAGTGATGCCCACATCCCGTGAATGAATAGTCCTCATCTTTGTATCACCTCTTTAGGGCTGTATCTAAACACTTCTTGTCAGGCTATCATTAACTCCTAAGTCTATGGTAATCTAGTGTTAACAATCTAATGATAGTCTCCCTTTCTTGGGAGCAACATTATACATGAAAGCTTCTGCAGAATTATCCAACACTGAAACTAAAATAAGAAAAGGTCTTTCTCTTTCTGAACGCTATGGTTTCTTTGAAGCTTAAAAAAAGACAAGTCTTGAAATTTCTAACAGAAACCGGATGCAGAATAAGTCATAAACCCTCCTGAGTTGCTTAAAATCTACTAGCTCTGAAAGGTAGCCGTCATGATCTCTTTCAACAATTTTAACTGTTTAATTACTAATTTCTTTGACTCGGAATTAACCATACGTCACTGTGTTTCAAAATCTAAAAAGTCCAAACTGAACACAAATGGTTTTGAACATATATATAAATATCTACATCACTTGCCCTCCACTACAACAAGCTGCACAGGGCATGTGTCACAAAACTCACTGGTAACATTTGTCTGAGGCAATGATAGCCTGAGGCAAAATCTTTACACATGGTGAGTGGTTGGGATCAGAAATGCACTGCATCTGGGTGTGGTGATGACAGGGTCAGTCATTGTTTTCAAAAAAGAATTGGGTTATTATTTAAAGAGGTCAAACTTTCAAAGGAATGAGGTGTGATTCTGTCCTTGCAGAGAGCCAGCACAGATGTGATGGGCTAAATGGCTTCTTTCAGTGCTATAGACATTCTATATACTGTATTTTAAAATTCTACATTTTAGTTCAGACCTCAAGCCAGTAAGGACCACAAATACAACTGCCTCTCCTCTTCACTTTTTAGCTACAGGTAAAATTTCTTAGCCATTGCGCCCTCTACCAACAAAGTTTTATGACCAAAAATAATAGATGATAGTAGCTTTTCATTCGACTCAAAGTGAAGATGATGTCTTTATTAACATATGATACTGCCCTTTTAAAAATAGTTGCAAGGATTATGTTAAGCACATATGCAACATTATGAGAACATTGTTTTTGGAAGTATTTTTTATGGCATTAAAATTACTCCATGCAGAGAGTTGATTGATATGTTTATGTTTTCATGAGGGAAGAGAAATATTTGTGCAAGCTCTCATGCCCACACATCAGAACTGCATAAGCTTGTCAAGGAGTAAAATAGTCTTCTGTTGCACAGCATAGTTCCTCTGGTGATGAAAATATGTATTTGTTTTGCTTAAAATTCTCCTCACTTGGTTCAGTTTGTATTACAACAAATGATGTGATGCCATGTCATTGTGATTGAGAACATCCCAGGCAATGTTCCCTGTAGCTTCTGACTGCTGTGCACAACCCACTTATTATGATGCATTATTATTTAAAGATTTCTGCTTTACAGTGACCTTTGCATGTTCATGTCCTGTTTGCGCTCTATACAGTACACCCCTCCATGCAGCACTTGTGCAGTTTAGATGTAACGTCAACCACAGGTTTGGAGCTGACATATTTCAGACAAAGTGAAGGGGAGGTCATGCCTTTCTTCAGAAGTTGGGAAAACAGACATGGCTGCTGCTCATGGATTTGATCCACTGACACTGTGGAATGATGGTCAATGGTGTGAATTTGGGCCCTCTAAATGCTGTAAGACCAGGATTTATGGCTTGTTATCATCTACTGAATAGTGACCAGTGTACTATGTGAAAGACAGCCACATATAAGGACATTGGACTGACTTCAGGAGATGAGTCTCAAAACAGGGAGAAAATTTAAAGGAAATAGTAATTTGCCCAGCAGCAAGGTTTTGTCCTGAATGAATATTTCATTAAAAGTTTTAGTATTTTGAAACTTCTGTGCTTGTAATCCCTGTCAAAAACAACATTTCTCTTTCCAAGAATTTGGCTTGTCTACCATGACACATGTCCAGTACATAATTCTATTCAAGGTAAGAGCAGTCATTCATAGATATGTGATATGATATGATTTAATTGCAAGACTGATGACAATTGCCTCAGGACTGACTTGTTCCTTGAGACGTCTTGGATCCTCTGGAATTGGCTATGAATGATTCAAACATTAAGACATTAATTCTTCTGTAAATAATCAACGTAACTTCAGCCCTAAACCCGACCATAACAAGACCATTTAAAACATGTTTTAAGCTCTGTGACCAGTTGCTGAATAGTTGCGTTTGAGAGTTGCCAGGAGGTGTACTGCTGCCTGCGTGAAATTGTGCACATCCTTGCTGTTGTTTAGGCTATCAAAATCATCTCCTGATTGTGTGAAACAGTGGTCCTGCTTAGCCAAAGATTCAGTTGACTGGTAACCTTCCTAAATCATCATGGGGCATTTGCCCAGTTTTGATTTGCTAGCCTTGTTTTGCTTCTAGAAGTTCTAGTGAGGTCAGAGGTAGAAGTTCTCTCGGAACGGATTGATGAATCCCTGTCCAGCGAATAACTTGGTCTGCATTGCGGTGAAATATTTGTGGGAACTTGCATCGTAACAACATGTAAGCCATTAAATAGCACATAATAACAATGAATTTAGGAAGGAGGTAAGCTCCCCTTAGTTATGCCAATGCAGACTTTCCTGATACTTTTATATTCATTCACCCTGATTCTTGCCAAAAGCAATAAGCTTTCCAAGAATTTAATTAATATAATGATCCTACTGCTGCTATGCTCTTACCAGGGGATCTGCTGTCAGGGTGTGCCGTACTCATCTGCATTGTGCCATCCTCAAACATCCACTGTGGCTCATCAGCAACTGGCATTAATGGGCCATTTATGATCTTATTGGGGTGGCAGGACTGATGTATGACAACAGATTGAATTGGTGAGGATTGTATTCTGAAAAATGAGGGAGAAACTCAGCAGATCTGGCAGTGATAATGGGAACTGCAGATGCTGGAGAATCCAAGATAACAAAGTGTGGAGCTGGATGAACCAAGCAGGCTAAGGAGCATCTCAGGAGCACAAAAGTTGACGTTTCGGGCCTAGACCCTTCATCAGAGAGGGGGATGGGGAGAGGGAACTGGAATAAATAGGGAGAGAGGGGGAGGCAGACCGAAGATGAGGAGAAAACAAGATAGGTAGAGAGGAGAGTATAGGTGAGGAGGTAGGGAGGGGATAGGTCAGTACAGGGAAGATGGACAGGTCAAGGAGGCGGGATGAGGTGGTAGGTAGGAAATGGAGGTGCGGCTTGAGGTGGGAGGAAGGGATGGGTGAGAGGAAGAACAGGTTAGGGAAGCAGAGACAGGCTGGGCTGGTTTTGGGATGCAGTGGGGGGAGGGGACGAGCTGGGCTGGTTTTGTGATGCAGTGGGGGGAGGGGAAGGACTGGGCTGGTTTAGGGATGCGGTGGGAGAAGGGGAGATTTTGAAGCTTGTGAAGTCCACATTGATACCATTGGGCTGCAGGGTTCCCGAGCGGAATATGAGTTGCTGTTCTTGCAACCTTCGGGTGGCATCATTGTGGCACTGCAGGAGGCCCATGATGGACATGTCATCTGGGGAATGGGAGGGGGAGTTGAAGTGGTTCGCGACTGGGAGGTGCAGTTGTTTGTTGCAAACCGAGTGGAGGTGTTCTGCAAAGCGGTCCCCAAGCCTCCGCTTGGTTTCCCCAACGTAGAGGAAGCCACACCGGGTGCAATGGATATAATATACCACATTGGCAGATGTGCAGGTGAACATCTGCTTGATATGGAAGGTCATCTTGGGGCCTGGGATGGGGGTGAGGGAGGAGGTGTGGGGGCAAATGTAGCACTTCCTGCGGTTGCAGGGGAAGGTGCCAGGTGTGGTGGGGATGGAGGGGAGTGTGGAGCGGACAAGGGAGTCGCGGAGAGAGTGGTCTCTCCAGAAGGCTGACAAGGGTGGAGATGGAAAAATAGCTTGGGTGGTGCGGTCGGATTGTAGTTGGCGGAAGTGTCGGAGGATGATACATTGTATCCGGAGGTTGGTGGGGTGGTATGTGAGAATGAGGGGGATCCTCTTGGGGCAGTTGTGGTGGGGACGGGGTGTGAGGGATGTGTTGCGGGAAATGTGGGAGATGCTGTCAAGGGCGTTCTCTACCACGGCGGGGGGAAAGTTGCGGTCCTAGAAGAACGTGGACATCTGGGATGTGCGGGAGTGGAATGCCTCATCCTGGGAGCAGTTGCGGCGGAGGTGGAGGAGTTGGGAATAGGGAATGGAATTTTTGCAGGAGGGTGGGTGGGAGGAGGTGTATTCTAGGTAGCTGTGGGAGCCGGTGGGCTTGAAATGGACATCAGTTTCTAGCTGGTTACCTGAGATGGAGACTGAGAGGTCCAGGTAGGTGAGGGATGTGTTGGAGATGGCCCAGGTGAACTTGAGGTTGGGGTGGAAGGTGTTGGTGAAGTGGATGAACTGTTCGAGCTCCTCTGGGGAGCAAGAGGCGGCGCCGATACAGTCATCAATGTAACGGAGGAAGAGGTGGGGTTTGGGACTTGCGTAGGTGCGGAAGAGGGACTGTTCCATGTAACCTACAAAGAGACAGGCATAGCTTGGGCCCATGCGGGTACCCATGGCCACCCCTTTGTCTGTAGGAAGTGGGAAGAGTCGCTAGAGAATTTGTTGAGGGTGAGGACGAGTTTGGCTAGGTGGATGAGGGTGTCGGCAGTGTCTGTGGAGAGAAAACAGAGCTAACAACTTGGGTCTAGTGGCCCTTCTTCAAATTAAACATTAACTCTGATTTCTCCCCACTGAACGTTATCTGGGAGTACAGTGATAACTTAATCATCTGGTCCAGTGGTCTGAAGAATGGTTGATGAGGTTTAATTCAGATAATTACAAGGTGATGCATTTTGAAAGGTCAGTCCAGGGCAGGACATATGCAGTGAATGATAAGGCTTTTGGGAATGTTATAGAACAAAGTGATCTCGGGATACGGGTTCATAGCTCCCTGAAAGTGGGATCACAGGTTGATAGGGTGGTGAAGGCGGCTTTTGGCATGCTTGCTTTTATCAGTCAGAGCATTGAGTATAGAACATAGAACATAGAACATTACAGCACAGTACAGGCCCTTCGGCCCTCGTTGTTGTGCCGACCTGTCATACCGATCTCAAGCCCATCTAACCTACACTATTCCATGTACGTCCATATGCTTATCCAATGACGACTTAAATGTACCTAAAGTTGGCGAATCTACTACCGATGCAGGCAAAGCATTCCATTCCCTGACTACTCTCTGAGTAAAGAAACTACCTCTGACATCTGTCCTATATCTTTCACTCCTCAATTTAAAGCTATGCCCCTCATGCTCGGCGTCACCATCCTAGGAAAAAGGCTCTCCCTATCCACCCTCTCTAACCCTCTGATTATTTTATATGTTTCAATTAAGTCACCTCTCAACCTTCTTCTCTCTAATGAAAACAGTCTCAAGTCCCTCAGCCTTTCCTCGTAAGACCTTCCCTCCATACCAGGCAACATCCTAGTAAATCTCCTCTGCACCCTTTCCAAAGCTTCCGCATCCTTCTTATAATGCGGTGACCAGAACTGTACACAATACTCCAAGTGCGGCCGCACCAGAGTTTTGTACAGCTTCACCATAGCCTCTTGGTTCCGAACTTGATCCCTCTATTAATAAAAGCTAAAACACTGTATGCCTTCTTAACAGCCCTGTCAACCTGGGTGGCAACTTTCAAGGATCATTACATGGACACCGAGATCTCTCTGCTCATATACACTACTAAGAATCTTACCATAAGCCCTGTACTTTGCCTTCTGGTTACTACTACCAAAGTGCACTACCAAAGTACCCGCATGGGCTCAAGCTATGCCTGCCTCTTTGTAGGTTACGTGGAATAGTCCCTCTTCTGCACCTACACAGGTCCCAAACCCAACCTCTTCCTCCGTTACATTGAGTGCATCACCTCACACTTGTCTGCATTAAACTCCATTTGCCACCTCTCAGCCCAGCTCTGCAGCTTATCTATGTCTCTCTGCAACCTACAGCATCCTTCGTCACTATCCACAACTCCACCGACCTTAGTGTCGTCTGCAAATTTACTAACCCATCCTTCTACGCCCTCATCCAGGTCATTTATAAAAATGACAAACAGCAGTGGCCCCAACACCGACCCTTGCGGTATACCACTAGTAACTGGTCTCCAGGATGAACATTTCCCATCAACTACCACCCTCTGTCTTCTTTCAGCGAGCCAATTTCTGATCCAAACTGCTATATCTCCCACAATTCCATTCCTCCGCATTTTGTACAATAGCCTATTGTGGGGAACCTTATCGAACGCCTTGCTGAAATCCATATACACCACATCAACCGGTTTACTCTCATCTACCTGTTTGGTCACCTTCTCAAAGAATGGGACATCTTGTTGCAGCTGTACAAGATGTTGGTAAGGCCACATTTGGAGTACTGCATGTAGTTCTTGTCGCCCTGTGACAGAAAGAATATTATTAAACTAGAAACAGTGCAGGAAACATTTACTAGGATACTACCTGGACTGGAAGGTTTGCATTATGAGAAGAGGCTGAATAAGCTGGGATTTTTTTCCCTGGAGCATAGGAGACTGACAGGTGACCATACAGAGGCCTATAAAATCATGAGGGTCATAGATAAGGTCAAAAGCCAACAACTTTTCCCTGTGGTCGAGGAGTCTAAAACTGGAGGGCATAGCCTTAAGGTGAAAGGGAAAAGATGCAAAAGGTCCCAAAGGGGCAATTTTTTCACACAGAGCATGTAGAGTGTTTGGAGCAGGCTGTCAGAGGTAGTGGTGAGGTGAGTGCAGATTTGTCATTTCAGAACCATTTGGAGAGGTGCATGGATGGGATTGGTACAGAAGGATTAAACCAAATGCATGCAAATAGGGCCAGATTAATTATAAAAACTACGTGGCATGGATAAGTTGGGCCGAAGAGCCTGTTTTGTTGCTGTAAGCATCTTTGAATCTATGAATCAATGACTCCACAGAGTAGACCTGTTGAGCTTCTCCAACAATTTCTGTTTTTGTCTCAGATTTCAAATATGCAATTCTTTGTCTTTCCTTTTGCAAAAAAAACACCTGAGTCTAGAGGGATCAAAGGATATGGGGGAGAGCAGGAACAGGCTATGGAGGTGGATGATCAGTTATGATGAAGCAAGCTCAAAGAGCTAAGTGACCTGCTGCTGCTCCTATTTTCTATCTTTCCTGCATAAACACAACTTGCCACTTACCAACATTTGTGGTGCTGATCAGTTGAAAGTTTTGTTCCCTCGACTTGACTGAATCAATTTATTTGAATGTTGTATTCCCATGATGGCATGATGCCATCTCAATGGTGTTTTAAGTTAAATTTTCCCAAATAGCAATTGGAGGTACTCAGGATGAAAGTTGTGTGAACAAGTGGTAACACCTTGATGTACTATCTCAGAGGAATTGCTGCTGTGTACTGTTAGGAGGAGGAGGGGCATCATTTTCCCAGCAATGAATTGAAGGATATAGGAAGCATGGCTAGTAAGCTTGTGGATGATCCCAAAATTGGTGGCATAGTGGACAGTGAAGAAGTTTTTCTAAGAGTGCAAAGGAGCCTTCATTAGCTGGACCAATGGGCAGAGGAGTGGCAGATGGAGCTTAATTTCTATAAATGCAAAGTGTTGCATTTTGGTAAGACAAACCAGGGCAGAACTGACAGAGTTAATGGTAGGGCCCCAAGGGATGTTGTTGAACAGACTGGTTCAGGTGCGTAGTTCCTTGAAAGAGGTGCCTTAGGCAAACATACATGGTGAAGAAGGCATTTGATATGCTTGCCTTCATTGGTCAGAGCACTGACGGTAAGAGTTGCGACATCATGTTGTGGCTGTGCAGGATATTGGTGAGGCCACTTTTGGAGCACTTCACACAGTTATGGTCACCCTTATATGGGAAGGATGTTATTAAATTGGAAAAGGTTCCAAAAAGATTTTACTGGGGCTGGAGACTTTGAGTTACAAGGAGCTGAAAAAGCTTGGACTTTTTTCCCTGGAGTGTTGGTTGAGGGGTGACCTTATCGGGTTTTAAAAAATCATAAGGGGAATAAAAAAAAGGTGAATAGCAAAGGTCTTTTCCCTGGGATAAGGGTGTTCAAAACTAGAGGGCATAGGTATAAGGTAAGAGGAGAAAAGTGTAAAAGGGACCTGAGGGGCAACTTCTCCGCATAGAATGTGGTATGTGTACAGAATGAACTGCCAAAGGAAGTGATAGATGCAGGAAAATTTAAAAGATATTTTGACAAGCGCATGTATAGAAAAGATTTAGGCTGATATGGGCCAAATACAGGCAAATGACACTAGTTTAGATGGGAAACATGGTTGGCATTACTGAGGTGGACTGAAAGGTCTGTTTCCCTGCTGTATGGCTCTATGGCTGCTTTCACCAATGTGGTTGGAGGTAGCTGAGAAGGTAGGTAGCTTGGGAGCTGTGTCAGTTCTGGAAATGGTCAGAAGTTACATGGCACCAGGATATAGTCCACTTCAGCTTGATGAAGGGGCAGGGCTTCAAAAGCCTGTGATTTCGAATAAACCTGTTGGACTATAGCCTGGTGTTGTGCGACTTCTGACCTTATGCACCCCAGTCTAACATAGGTACCTTTACACCATAACATAAAATATTTCTTTGAGGAATCATCCCCACACATGTCCTGAAACACATACTGCATATGCATGAAGAGACTGGAAAACAAAAGAGTACTGATTTAATCAAGGCAAAGTTACGATCTTGACAATCACTACACTCAGTCTTTGCATAGTTCTGATGAAATGAAGACAGCATGTAAGCATCAGGGACATTTGTAGCACTATCATGAACTATCTGGAAACTGCCTATTTCTCCATGTTCAACTGAAGAGAATCTATTTATTTCTCTTTCTGGGAACTATTTTATTTGTACTGGCCTATCTTCAGTTGTGTCCTTTTGCTTTAAATTTTTCCTGCTTTTCTCCACAGTGGGGTGTAAAAATAGACCAGTGAGTGAATGAAGCACTCTGGAAGCAATGCAGGCAGGAGTTTGAAGTCCTTAACAGGTTATAGAAAATCAGCATATTGCTGCTTTAACTACATGCTCAGGTTTAAACTCCTTGCTCCTTTTTCATCTGATTTGCTAAGTGCACTCCATCACATCACCCTTCATATCCTGTAAACTTCCAACAATACACAGTCTTCATTTTTAACACACCCCAACTTTTTCCAATGCATCTATCTGTGGCTTCAATCCTGCACAATGTTGTGACTCACAGTTATCCTTACTGAATACACTACTTTAATTAGACAAGTAGCTTATCTTCATTCACTCACTGGTCTATTTTTACACCCCACTGTGGAGAAAAGCAGAAAAAATTTAAAGCGAAAGGCCACAACTGAAGATAGGCCAGTACAAATAAAATAGTTCCCAGAAAGAGAAATAAATAGATTCTCTTCAGTTGAACATGGGGAAATAGGCAGTTTCCAGGTAGCTCACGATAGAGCTACAAATGTCCCTGATGCTTACATGCTGTCTTCATTTCATCAGAACTATGCAAAGATTGAGTGTAGTGATTGTCAAGATCGTAACGTTGCCTTGATTAAATCAGTACTCTTTTGTTTTCCAGTCTCTTCATGCATATGCAGTATGTGTTTCAGGACATGTGTGAGGATGATCCCTCAAAGAAATATTCTATGTTATGGTGGACTACAAAATCCTAGGGCCAAGAAGGTGAGGTGAGAGTGATTTCTGTTGACATCAAGGCAGTATTTGACCAAAAATGATTCTAGGAACCCAAGCAAAATGGAGTCAATGGAAATCAGGGGGAGATTAATTCACCATTTGAAGTCATATCCAACGCAAAGGAAGATTTTTTACTGGTTGGAGATCAGCCATCTCAGCAGGAGATCCTTAGGGTAATCATTGAATTTAATTTCTACAATGGGATTTGAACTCAGCATGTGAAGCTGGAATAGCACAGCAGTTTAAGCAGCAAAGTCAATGTTTCAGATTGGAACCCTTCTTCAGGACTGGGGATCGGGAGGGAAGCCCATGAATTAATAGAGAGAGAAAGTTGAGGCTGGGGGAAGGGTAGGTGAGATGAAGAAAGGTGGATACAGGTGGACGTATTATTGTGGTAGGTCAGTTGGAAGGGTGGGGATGCACCCGAAATGTTGAGTTTCTTGCTCCTCAGATGCTGTCTGACCTACTATGCTTTTCCAGCTCCAGATTTTTTGACTCTAGCTTCCAGAATCTGCAGTTCTTTGTGCTCCATGTTTGTCTGGGCATCGTGCTCACCAATACAGTGACATTACTTCTACACCATCACCTCAGCTATGAGCTCCTCAGGGTAGTGTCCATGGAAAGACCACTATTACCTACTTCCAATCTTCCCTCCATCATAAGTTCAGAAATGGGAATGTTCACCAATGACTGCACAATGTTCAGCACCATTTGTGATTCCTTGGATAGCGAAGCAAATAATGGCTGAGTGTGTCTAAATCTGAACAATATCTGGGTTTGGCTGACAAGTGGCAAGTAACATTTGTGCCATACAAATGCCAAGCAATAACTATTTCCAACAAGAGATAATCTATCATGGAACCAATGCTAAATCCCCACAATCAATATCCTTGGGCTTCCCATTGATCAAAAAGTGAACTTAACTAGTCATCTACATAATGTGGCTAAGAAAGTGGGTCAAAGGCGGGGAATCTTGCAGCAAGTAATTCACCTCCTGACTCCTCATATCTTGTCCATTATCTACAAGGAACAAGTAAGGAGTTAGATGGAATACAGCAGACTTGCCTGACTGTGTGCAGCTCCACGGAACCCAAGGAACTTGATGCCATCCAGAACAAAACAAGCATCCTGTTTGATTGGCAGTACACCCACAAACATTTAATCCCTCTACCACTGATGCTCAGTAGCAGTTTGTGTGCCATCTACAAAATACACTGTAGAAATTCCCCAAGGCTCCTTAGCACCTTTCCAAGTCCATGACCCTACACTGCCTGTAAAGGCAAGGGCAGCAGATATACGAGAACACCACCACCGAAAGTTCCCTCCCAGCCACTTACTATCCTAATTCGGAAATATATCATTGTTCTTTCAGTGTTGCTGGGTCAAAATCCTGTAATTCCTTTCTTAAAGATCTCTTGGATTTACCTAAAGCACATAGACCACAGCGGTTCAAGGAGGCAGCTCAACACCACCTTCTGCAATGCAATTTGGGATGGGCAATGAATGCTGGCTTGGCCAGAAATGCAAACATGCCATCTGTGAATTAAGCAATAAAGAAAGGACAATAAAAATGCTAAGTGATCGATATGCAGTTGCAAAGCTGACTAATCTTCTCATCCTACCCATGGTTACCCATGGAGATATCAAGTTTGTGCAGTGAGCCTAAATCCTGTGAAATCTCAATACCTGATGCAACAACTTTTCAGAGAAACAGAAGCCAATCCAGTGAAGTGCACAATATTGCAACTGTGCATAGAAGAAATGCAAAGATACACTTGAATAACAAAGATGTGGAAGGCCATCAGGTCAATAGCGAAAATGCTAACACACAAGAAACCAACACACATATATGTTGAGAAAATCTAGATGTGAAGTCTAGATCCCTGGATTGTTGTACCATCATGAGATCTAGAAGGATTGTCAAACCACATAAATGTTATACAAACTCTTCGACTCTTCGCATTTTACATTTTATAATTTTTTTTCTATGCAAATAGTTTGTGACTACCTGATGTGTATAAGTTTTCACTCAGTCCATCTAATTTTATCTGGGGAAGGGGAGGGGTTGTTGTGAGGGCTTTAAGAATTGGGTATGCTAAGAAGCAAAGCTCAGGATGACACCACATGACCAGCAGCCAGGAGGATTCCAAACAGCAGCAGCCTAAGTTAAAGATGTACACATAAATTGCTCAGTAACAGCAAGTTATCTGTCTGTCTGCTAGATAATTGTTTTTGAATTTAGGCAAATTATACCTATTTGTCACTCATCAAAGCAATATGAGAGTGGTAATTCAATGCAAAACACAACAGACTTCTCGCCTTCTGACAGTCACCACTACAGAACCGACAATGCTGCATTGGTACAGCTATAAACAGTCCCTGTCCATGAATATTAACTTCTGGTTAGCAAAATACAGTTGCTGACCATTTATCGTGGGGTACTGTGAGCTACATCACATTTTACCATTCACTGGCTGCTGGAGATTTGAAATGGATTTTTGAAGCACATTGGAGATTTTTTGGAACACTATGTGAAGGCTTCACTGATTTGAGCTACATTTATTCTGGAAATTGCTGAGGAACCGATCTAAAGAGGGTGAATGTTGTGCTACTCCACCTTAGTGGACACCGTAGACAATCTATCTAAAGGCAGGGGGTCCTTGGGTTATTGTCTCCTTGCCAGGGGTCTCCTATTTATGGTAGGGGTGGTGGGTCAGGGAGATGCTGCAGGGGGCCAGCAAGGTGAGAAGGGTGGGAGGTAACTCCCCACCTCAGGTAGTGGACATCTCTCATCCTCAGAACTTCCACCAGAGTTGAAGATTAATTTAATTACATTTCAAAGTCTAGATGTCTTCCTAATGTCAATGTTAGACTAGCTTGTCTAGAGATAAGTGGCAAATCCTTTGCTTCCTCTTTGAGCAGAGATAGCATCTTAGTCCTTTCACACAACTTCCATATTCAAGAATATCTAAAAGATTCTGAGTATATCCTTTGCTAGTTCCTCTCTTAACTCTAGTTCTGACCAATAAAAAATTGGCTTTCCTGCTTTGAATTCTAATCCAGTGGGAATAGCACTCAAGGGCACCAAACAAAGGCAATACTGGCATAACTGCTGGCATCATGATTCATAGAATTCACGCTTATGAGATTTTCTATTTCTCATCATGTTACCTGCCATTTTTAATGCAAGAATGGTATAATCTTCTTCCCTAAGGAGTCAGCTCGAAGCTAATGGCTATCATAAGTCATTGATTTAGTTTGATTGGGAAAGATTAGTATTCAGCACTCTTGGAGAAAATGCCTTTGATCCTCAACAGACTAAAAACTGCAAGTTTTTTTTTATTTCAGCAGTTTGCTTGGAGCCTTAAGATCGCTTTAGAAAGGGAGCACATGCAGCCTTCATAAATATTTCTGAAAAGGACAATGGATTAAGAACTCTATTCATTAAAGTTATTTCTAATATTCATACTCAATCGCATTCACTTAATTCCTTGTATTTTATATCTCTGTTGAACTGTGAACAAATGTATTAATTGCTTCCCTGAACAAATTCAGCCCATTGTGACTGCTGGTGGCATCTTAGTAATGTCACTGGGCTAGTAATCCAGAACCTCAGTCCCTAATGTTCTGGAGATGTATTTTCAACCACCAATCTCCACCCACCCCCCACCCCCCCGCCCCATGTCAGATAGAAATTTGATTTCAATTAGGCAACTAAAAGCTTGCCTAATGGCAAACATGTAACTATTGCCCTTGAAACCCATCTGGTTCACTAAAGTTCTTTGGGAAAGGAAATCTGTTGCCTTCACCTAGTCTGACCTACGCGTTCATACAGACTCACAGCAATGGGGTTACTCTCAACAGCCCATGAAACAGCCCAGGGCAATTAAGGATGAGTAATAAATGCTGGTCTTGCCACTGACACCTGCATCCCTTGAACAAATAAACAAAATGCAATAAACGTGCATTTGACAGCAGTAAAATGCTCAAGCATTTTAAGTACATTATTGTTACAATAGTAATTAATTTTGCAGTCATTCAACTCTGAATGTACAGAAGCTACTGAAATTATTGAAAATAGTAAGCAATATGTGCATTCCAATATTTCAATTTTCTTTCCTGATGTGCTTGTGTCTCACACCCCAGTTGATCTTTATCATATTTGAGATACAACATTTGCCACTTTGTTTTCCACTGAATTATGTAGACCCTGCTACATTTAGTAATTGGAAGACCTCACTACAATAACATGAAGTGAATGTTACTATCAACCCAAAGAAACATAGGCTGTCCGCTCATTACAGGGAAATGTCTGGTGGTAAGATTAACGCAAGGGTCACCGTGCCTCAGGAAAAAGGAGGGCTTGGAAAGGTGGGACCTTCATTGTGACCTCGATAATACAATAATAGTGTTGTGCTGCCAACTTTTTACTCAGAAATTAACATTATACCTAATGGCTATAAAAACAAATGAACAAAGTGTAAGTCTTTTGCCAATCATGTTCGTCTCATCTAATTCATTAAGAAGAGCTGATAATGTTTTTAATTTAGTCTTTCTGTTCTTTAAACAATCATTTTATTCCTCTACTCTTTGCCAATTTCTTCTCTAAATTCTATTATCAAACTTTCATTTATTACATTTGTTCATGATCCATTCTGTAAATTGAGAGAGATTATTACTCATTAAATTGCATCTAACTTGAAGTTTTCTAAGCTTACAGTCATGGCCTCTGGTTCACTTTTCCCAGATCAACACAAAGCAACACTGTTATTAGTTCTCTCAGCAATGTGAGGGATGTGACATGCTTGCTCACAATGGGTATCTTAGAGTCTACTTGTGTGCTATTTGTGACGTAGTGTGTAGATCCTGTTCACTCTTTCTGCTGCTAACATTAAGCCATTTAGTGCTGTTTTTGGGACCCCTGGAAATTTTTGTAATTTTGAAACAGGGTTTTTAAAAAAAAAGTTGGAAGTGTCAACTGCTCAATTAAAATGAAAAGATTAGTGAAGGATCATGTGGAGCCCATATGGAGCAAGTAGGTAAGCTGCTCTCTGAAGCAAGTTTTGCTTAGAAGTTGGTGACAATGGCCTAGGTGAAAATACAGTGATAGATAAAGAAGAAGCATTAAAAAGGCTGGCAGCTCTCCTAGATTGCTGAGAGAGAAAAGGGAGTAGCTTGCAAAAACATTGACAGAAATTTGGTTGTTGTTGAACACATGGTTAGTCTAGGTGGACTTGAGGGTAACAAATGTGACACTATTGTTTAGGAAAGGGGCAAAAGAATAACTCATGAAAAGACAAATCTGTCAACTTAACATCAATAATGGGAAAACTGATGAAGGCCATAATACATGAAAGGGTAAATATACTCTATGATAAAATTAAGTTAATACTGGGTAGTGAACATGGCTAAAACCAGCCCAGCTCGTCCCCGCCTCACTAAACTGTTCTTCCTCTCACCTATCCCCTCCTTCCACCTCAAACCGCGCCTCCATTTCCTATCTCCTAACCTCATCCCACCCCCTTGACCTGTATGTCCTCCCCGGGCTGACCTATCCCCTCCTACCTCCCCACCTATAGTCACCTTTACAGGCTCCATCCCGGCCCCTTTAACTTGTCTGTCTCTTCTCTACCTATCTTCTCCTCTATCCACCTTCGATTCACCTCCCTCCCTCTCAGAACCCTCTCTCCATCCTTCTTTTCTTTGAAGGGTCTAGGCCCATAACTTCAGCTTTAGTGCTCCAAAGATGCTGCTTGGCCTGCTGTGTTCATCCAGCTTCACACTTTGTTATCTTGGATTCTCCAGCATCTGCAGTTCCCATTATCTCTTTGTCAAGGGCAGGTCATGTCTGACAAATGTATAGAGTCATAGAGCTGCACAGCACGGAAGCAGATCATTTGGTCCAATTTGTCTCTGCCAATTAAGTTTCCTAAACTAAACTAATCCCATTTACCTGCATTTCACCCATATTCCTCAAAACCATTCCTCTTCAATTACCTGTCCAAATGTGTTTTAAATGTTGTAATTGTACCAGCATCTATCATGCCCTGTTGCAGTTCATTTCATATACAAATTTTTTCACATATGAAATAGTTGCCCCTCAGATCTCTTTTAAATCTTTCTCCTCTCACCTAAGAAATATGCCCTCTAGTTTTGAACTCTGCAACCCTAGATACAATATCTTCGTAATTCTCCTTATCTATGATCCTCATTATTTTATAAACCTCTGCAAGGTCACCCCTCAACCTCCTTAGCTCCAGCGAGTTCATAGACAAGGTGACAGAGGTAATGGTTGAGAATAATATTTCGGAGGTTGTATATTTGGACTTTCAGAAAGCATTTGATATTGTGCCATGTGGCAGGTTGGTTAAGCAAATTAGAAATGCTTGGAATTGATGGGTACTTGACAGCACAGATTAGAAGTTGGCATAAAGATAAAAAGAAAAGAGGATGGGTATAGATGGGCCTTTCTCAGATTGGAGATAATTTGAAAATGGTCTTCGTCAGCGATTGGTGTTGGGATCTTCACTTTTGCAGATTTATATAAACAATTTGAAAATGGATGTTGAGAGAAAATCCCCAAATTTGCCCATGATGCTAAGTTAAGAAGAATAGGGAATTCCGAGGATGATGCTGAGTAAATTCAGAGAGACATTGACACATTGGCCGAATGGCAAACACTTGGCAGATGAGTTTCAATGTAGACAAATGTGAGGTAATGCATTTTGGTAAAAGAAATGCTGCGAGGCAATCCAGCCTCAGTGCCACAACTTTAAGGGGAGTACAGGAGCAGAGCGACTTCAGGGTTTGTGTGCGTGATTCTCTGAAAGTGGCCAGGTAAGTCAAAACAATTGTTAAGAACACTGATGAGATCCTTGAGATAATAAATAGAAGCAAAGAGTATGAAAGCGAGGAAGTGATGTTACACTTCTATAAATCATTCGTCAGACCCACATTTAGATTATTGTGTTCAATTCTGTGCACCTTATTTAAGGCAGGGTGCTAAAGCCCTGAAGAGAGTGCAAAGGAGATTTACTCAAATTATCCCAGGAATGAGGGATTTTAAATGCAAGGATAGATTAAAGAAATTAGGGTTATCCTTCTTGGCACAGAAAAGATTAAGAGGAGACTTTACTGAGGTGTTCTGAGTCATGAACAATTTTGACAGTATAAAGAAGGATATTCAGTTTGCAGTAGTTGATATGTCAGTAACCTGGGTGGTCACAATTTTATGATTGTCAGCAAGAGTGCTAGGAGTGAGATGAGAAGAAATTTCTTTACTCAGATAAATACCAGGGAGAATGGTGGAGGCGGATTCCGTATGAAGTTTCAAAAGGGAGATGGATATATGGCAATCCTTTCATTAACTGGTACCTATGTGACCAGGAATATGACATTTGTTCAAATATTCTGGATAATCAAGAGGTACATATTTCGACATTAAACCCCAGCCAAGTGAAGCTTCAAGGCATAGACATCCTTCAAATAATCTATGTAGAATCATCAACACACCTTCTAAAATCAATATAACAGCACCTAGGAAATAATAGAAACTTGGGTACACATGACACTTTTTTCACCTATGTACAACATAAATATTCAGATGTCGTGGTAGATCGCAGTATTTGAGATATATAATTTCTGCTTGTTTATCAAGAATGCCAGTTAATAAGGTGCTGGCTAAATCAAAGTTTGCTGTATATTTGAAATTTTTGAATTTTGAGGGCTATGGAGATAAGGCTGGAGAGTGGGATCAGTGGGATAGCTCTTTCAGGAACTGCTACAGACATGGTCTATCAAATGGCCTCCTCTTGTACTATAAAATTTATAATTCTATGATTAATGTCATTAACTTTTGCTTCAGCATTGATTTCACCTCACACTATAAAAAATTCTGTTATGATAAAAATAAGGATTAATGTATGTTCTTTCACCAGTGCTCAGCTATTTCCAAGTCATAAACTCAAACTTTGAGTTTCTAGGTTTAAATTAAGGTGCTTCTCCATAATTACCATTGTAGGTTTCATTGAAATTGAGATTACCACAGGACGACAATAAAAAGCCTTTAAGAGAGAAAATGTCCCAAGGAACCATGACATGCTCACACAAAGGAGGATGAATCAAATCAGTGTCCAAAAGCATAATTAAATGTTTGTGTTTTAATAAGTGTCTCAATAGAAGAGATATTATTGCAGAGGCAACTGAAAGTGTACCAAATGATGGGACTGAATGGAAGGGGCGACACACAAGTGCCCAGAGTGAGAGGAACTGTGAACTTTGGGAGGATTTGTAAAGCTGAATAAGGTTATTGAAAGAGAGAGGGAAAGGACCATAAAGGAACCTAAAATCAAGGATCAAAGTGTCCTCTTTTAGGTATTGGAGGGTTGGGAGCCAATTTGGTCCTGCAAATAGGGTTTGGTGCAGGATAGGATACAATGAAGCAATTTGGATGAGCTGCAAATGCTATTAATATTATAAAATAATGTTAGACAACTGATTATTTGTATATGAATTATATATTAGAAAGGGATAGATCACAAATGAATCAAATAGTAATAATTTCTGTATTATTCTAATTTATTCATTGCTTTAATTTCATTAATTTGTTCCCACTGTTTTATCCGTCCTGAACTTACATCAAGTGTTCTTATGTATTTTTGTTTCTATTTAAGATTTTACACAATCCAAACTATGTTGTTTTGCCATGTTACAAACTATATTCACAAAGCAACAATTTCCTCATGACCATAAGACATAGCAGTTGAGCAATGCCAGTCAGCCCATTGAATTCGCTTTGTCATTCAATGAGACCATGGTTGATCTGACAACTTTCAACTCATTGACCACAAAGTATTGTGAGTAGTTATAAACAACCTTATGACAAGCGCTTGGAGCAGATAAAATATGAACACAGATATTTTGACCTGAATATAGCGACATGATCACAACACCACATAAGCATTCCACAAGTTATCATACATTGGGGCTAATGGATAGGATTTAAGACAAAAATGTAGAAAAACAAACTATAAATTTCATTACAGAGCCGAAGTTTCATTTGGAACCAATGGTAACTGCCCACTCGTGCGGCTGGTAAACCATCTAGGCTTTATACGAACAAGAACGTTATCATTTTTGGTCTATTGTGAACTTTAGTAAATAGGCACGTAAGTAACTGCATGTGGGATAAATTAAAAGGTACTCTTCTAAAAGTCACAGAGCTATTATGTTGATGTATTGAAACACACAGTACATTGCACGAACACACAGACCCACTCTTTAAATTTCAATGATGATTGGGTAGTCATTTTCTCAAGGGTTTTCATTGTGGTCACTATTCATAATGGCACTGCATTTATGTTTCTGAAGATTAATTGTTTGGCATTTCTAGAAAAACTGTAAATGCATTTTAAAAAATTTTGCAAGGAGCTCGAACAGACTGTACATAAAGCCAGAACTGTCTTTAACCCATGACAACCATATATTTTGGATGCCCTAATCCTTAACACACTCAGTTTCCATTGAAGAGATATTCTGATGGTCAGATAAGATCATAAAATCTGGGAACAGAATTAGGCCATTCAGCCCAATTAAGCTCCACCATTTGATCATGACTGATATGTTTCTCAACCCCATTCTCCTTCCTTCACCCTGTAACTATTGATTCCCTTAACAATCAAGAATCTATCCATCTTTGACTTAGATGCACTCAATAACTTTGCTCCAGCCCTCTGAAGCATTGAGTTCCACAGATTTGCCATCCTCTGTCTTAAGAAATTTCTCCTTACCTCAGTTTTAATGGGCCAGATTTGTCAGGTATGATCTCCCCGTGATGAAGCCATGTGGACTCAGCCCTATTTTACCACGTGCTACCAAGTACTCCACAATCTCATCCCTAATAATGGGCACTCAAAGCTTACCACTGACTAAGGTCAGGCTATCCAGACTATACATTCCTATCTTCTGCCTCCTTCCCTTCTTTCATATGTGTGTTACATTAACCATTTCCCAGTCCTCTGGGACCCTACCTGACTCCAATGATTCTTGAAAGATCAGCCCAATGCCTCTATAACCTCCTCAAATACCTTCTTCAGAACTTTGGGGTGTGGTCCAACTGGTCTGGATAGTTATCTAATTTCGGATCTTTTGACTTCTCAAACACCTTCTCCATTACACTCACCTCTACGCCTGACATTTTTGAGTCTGGTATGCTGCTGATGTCTTCCACTGTGGAAACTGATACAAAGCATCTATTCAGTTCTTCTGCCATTGCTTTGTCCCCCATTACCATTCCTCCAGCCTCATTTTCCAGTGGTGCCATGCCCAATCTTGCCTCTCTCTTACCGTTTAGGTAACTTTAGAATCATAGAATCTCTATAATGTGTAAGCCGGCTATTCAACCCATTGAATCCACACCAAACTTCAGGGAGAGCAATACATCCAGACCCTCCCATATCCCTGCAACCCCACAATTCCCATGTCTAATCCACCTAGCCTGCAAATCCCTGGACACTATGGACAATTTAGCATGGCCAATCTGTCTAACCTTCACATTTTTGGACTGCGGGAGGAAACCCTTGCAGACAAGGGAAGATTGTATAAACTGCACACAGGCAGTCACCCAAGGGCAGAATCTAACATGGTTCTCTGGCACTGCGAAACAACTGTGCTAACCACTGAGCCACTGTGCTGCCCTTAAAGCAACAACAATGAGGACCATAGTCGGTAGGTTTTGAACTCATGCAGGGATGACCCGAAAGTATGTGTAATCAATTGCCTTAAATATTTGGCCATGATTACACCTGGGAGACAAAGTATTTCAGCACCAAGTTGAGTTCCCTTCAGAAGGGACTTGAACGTACAATCCCTGGCTTAGGAGACCTGTGCCTTATCCATTAAGCACTGAGGTCTTGCAATCCTCTTTTATATTACTAGATCACTCACTCTCATGTTTCACCTTCTCCCCATTTATTTCTTCTTCGGTTATCCTCTGCTGGTTTTTAAAGGCTTCCCAACTGTCTGGCTTCACATTAATTTTTACAACATTATATGCTTTTTCTTTTACTTTTATGCTATCCCTGACTTCCGTTGTCAACCATGGTTACTTCATTTTCCCCTTTGTATGTTTCTTCTTCCTTGGGATGAATTTCTGCTGCACATCCCAAATTATTCCCAGAAATACCTGCCATTGTTATTCCACCATCTTCCCTGCTGTACTCCTCTTCCAATCAACTTCAACAGTTCCTCCCTTATGCCTTTGCAGTTACCTTTACTCAATCGTAATACTGTTACACACGACTCAAACTTCACCCCTGCAAACGGCAGGATGAATTATATTTTGATGACTGTCCCTTAGAGGTTCTTTCATCTTAAGCTCCCTAACCAAGTCTGCCACATTCCACATCATCAAACCCAGATTGCCTGTTGCCTGGTATGTTCTACCATAAGCTGCTCAAAACACAATTTCACAGGCATTCCATGTATTTCTTTCCCTTGGATCCACTACCAACCTGATTTTCCCAGTGTTCTTTCAGTTTGAAGCCCCCATGGTTTATTCTAGTAATGCTTTTTTAACATGCCATTTCTATCTCCTGTTTTACTTTCTGCCCCTCATCCTGGAGACTGCCTGTGCATAACTCCCATCAGAATCCTTCCTCCTTTGCGATTCCTTGACTATAAATGCAGAGATTGTACACTTTCCAACCCTTATTGCATTTTTTAAAATAACTTAATTTCATTTCTTACAAACAAGGCAACCCCGCCCCCTCTGGTCATCTGCCAGCGCTTTCAATAGGACATGCCTCCTGGATATTTAGTTCCCAGCTATGGTCCCTTGCAGCTTTGTCTCAATGATTTTCACAACATCGTACCCATCAATTTCACTCTGTGCTACAAGCTCTTTTAAATTGTTTTGTTCACTGCATACATTTAAATACAACACCCGCAGTCTGGCACTGACTATGCCCCCTCTCATTGTTGACTCCTTATCTGCTGTGCCTGAAGTTAGCTTCCTGACTGTTTCCACACTCTGTGTTCTATTACTTATTCTGGAAACTTTAATAACTTCTCCTGAGCTCTCCTTCCCTTTAACTTATTTAAAATTCCTGTGATCTCAATTTATTTTGATTTCGCTATCACTTTTTTCACCTTATTCTGAATGCTACATGTATTAAGAAACAAAACCTTTAAATTTGTTCTATTATCACATTACCCTACACTTTTAAGGCTCCTTGCTGCTATCTAGCATTCACACATTCTGTCCCTTTTATTTTCTGGTAACAATCAACCCCATCACTGACCAGCAATCCCACCTTCTCCTTTTGAGGTAGGTCGGGCAGTGGACTTAAGGTCACAGCCATGATCTTATTGAATAAGAGTCCAGCTACATTCAAAAGACATCTGGATGTGTACATGAATAGAAAGAGTTTAAATGCTGGTAAACGGGACTAGATTAGTGTGGGATATTGGGTCGGCATGGATGAGTTGGACAGAAGGGCCTGATTTTGTGCTGTATAACTCTCCATGACACTATAAATGGTCTGCTCTCACTCATGCTCTTATTTCTTGTGATCTTATAATCTGTCTCATTTATATATTTACATTTGGCATTGGATTTTCATTTGGTGACATAGAGATTTTGTGTGTTTCTGAAGTTAATATCTAATGCCCTTCTCTAGCCATGGTAATGCTTTTTAAAATAGTTTGTGATGTCTACTTTGGCAGTACAAATGTGTTTTTGTTTGCCTTAGGATACTTTACAACTTAGTATGGTAAACTATTGTTCCTAGGAATTTCCATACATACGGTTTTTAAAGATGGAGGGGAAATCTTGTGTATTAAAGGGAGATATGTTTTTCACTTTTACTTTGTTTGGGCAGTCCTCAGAAATCCTTGGATGGACAAGGTTAAATAGAGTAATGTTCCTGAGAAGCAGACAACCATCAGACTGATGAATGGCCACTGGAAATGAAATGTTGACTGTGCTTTCTCTCCACAGATGCTGCCAGACCTGCTTGAGTTCCACCAGCAATTTCTGCTTTTGTTAATGGTTACATTCCTGTTATGCAGAATTATATAGAAATTGATAGAGAAAGTCCTCGTCCATTTTCATTGACTTTCTTTTTACTGTTTGGTATCAACTTTACAAAGCCTCTAACCTCTTAATTAATGCACAAATGCATTGATTAGAAAATCCCAGGATAACTGCAATCATGACGAGGTACAGTTTGCATGTATTACTTTTATTGATGTAATGCAGCATTAAACAGATTGCTTCAGAATGTAACATGTATGGCAACTTGCAGTGAGTGGTTGCAATTTGGACATTTTCCCTCAGGCTTTCACCCCTTTAGTTTTGCACTACAAATTGCTCAATGTGTGAGTTGATAGATGATGATGAGGGCAACAAGGCATCTAGGGCCAAAGTGAATGGTGGCAACAGAACATATCCCTTTCACCAATCAATAAAGAAGAGGAATGCAGGGAAAAAAAAACTGGATCAATTCTGTTCTTGAAGGCAAATAGAGGGAAAGAGAGATTGGAATAAGAGAAAGAGAAAAAAAAGAGACAGAGAAAGCAATGAATAAATAAGTTCAAAACTTTATAATGTAGAAGCCTCCAATGTTTTAAAATAAATCCTCACCACTGCTTACCTCTATGTTTGAGAGAATCGCTGTAATAACTCAGGAAGCCCGATTGGAAATGCAAATAGTTTATTGTTGAACACCAAAATAGAGCCACTACTCATGGTGAACACTGGCTAGTCCCAGCCTGGGACAAGACAGTTTTGCAGATCGCGAGGAATGCTTGATTTTTATTTGCTCAGCCTGCTCAGAAATGCTATTACACACTACTGGCACATGTGGAACTTGTACCTGGGCCTCCTGGCTCGGAGATAGATTCTATACCCTGCACTACAAGAAACTTGAGTCTGCTTTTTCTTTTCTTTTTTATCCAGAAGTGTTATTGCACACAACTAAATGGCTTTCCCACCATCAAATCAATGCAACATTTTCTTGTTTGGTTTTAACCATTAACATCCACCAGTAAATCACCAGTGTAGCCAATTAGATGTCTACAGGAAGCTCACTATGGCCAATGCTAACCATCAAAGCGAGGCATGGGGGTAAGGAGACTGGGAAGGGGCTAAATCAAAATGGAGTTGGAGGGGGGAATAAAGCATTGTATCTCCTGTGGTGCCCACTTCTCTTTAAAGAGAGTCTGATTTTTGTTTTTTTGTTAAACTATTTTCCAATCAACCTGCTCAGAGATGTTACTACACCTCCTCTGGAACAGGTGAGACTTGAACCCAGGCCTTCTGGCTCAGAGTTTGCAGCACAAAGGCCCCTTGTGTGCATACTTTTTAGATCCAGATGTTTTGTAACACACTACAGGATGACTTTCCCAATCATGGGCCTGCTTTTTTTTAAATAACCAACCTATTCAGAGATGTTATAGCACACCTCTAGAGCAGGTAGGACTTGAACCCAGGTCTCATAGTAGGGACAATACACTGCAGCACAAGAGCTTGCTGGGCTTGCTTTATTACTTATATCCAGAAGTGTTATCACGCACAACCGAACAACTTTCCCACCACCAGATCACTTTTTTTAACTATTAATGGCCACCAGGTAAACACCCATGCAGCCAGCTAGAAACTTGCATGCAAAGCTCATTGCATGCAATGACAACCATCAAAGTGAAGGACAGGTAGGGAGAGGTGGAAGGGACTAAATCAAAATGGAATTGAGGGGAAAATAAAGCATTATATCCTTCACGGTGCCCACCTCTCTCTAAGGGCATCGAGAGCGTTGATGGGCACTGAGAGCTCCCCCTCCAACTGGGTCCGCTTTCATTTTTGTTTAGTTTTTCTTATATTCAGAACTGCCGTTACATACAACTGAATGACGTCGTCACAACCAAATCATCACGACTTTGGTTTTGTTTTTAACTATTAATTGCCACCAGTAAATCACCCATGAAACCAATTAGACACTGACAAGGAAAACTCATCACAGGAACCGCAAGCCATTAAAGTGAGAGAGGAGAGTGGGTCTGCTTTTGATTTCTAACCAACCTGTTATTACTCACCGCTGAAGCAAATGGGACTTGACCCAGGTCTCCTGGATTACAGATAGGGACACTTTTACCACTGAACCACAAGGGCCCCTTATGAGGCTTCTTTATATTTTTTTTCATTTTTAAAATATATCTGGAAGTGTTGTCACACACACACCCAAATGACTTTCCTACTGGGGGTCTCTTTCATGTTTTTCTTCATCAACCTGCTCAGAAATGTTATTACACACCACTGGAACAGGAGGGACTTGAACCCAGCCTTCCTGGCTCAGAGGTAGGGTCACTACCACTGCATCACAACAGTACTGGGACTGCTTTATACTTTATAATCATCCTGTTCAGAGGGGATGTTACACATCTCTGGAGCAGCTGCGACTAGAAGTTAGAACATTTTCCTCTAAATCACTGTGACTACATTTATTTGTTTTAATTATTAACCACTGTCAGCCATGTGGCCAAGTAGAGGTTTGCATGCAAAGCCCATTAAGGGCAACTTTAACCATCAGATGTGAGGGGGTGGGCTGGGAGAGTGGGAAGGGACTAAATCAAAATTGAGATGGAGTGGGAAGAGGCTCTGCTTTATTATTTCGCTTATATCCAGAAATGTCATTACACACAACTGAACGTCTTTCCCACAAACAATTGTCCGGGACTTTTCTTGGGTTTTACCTATCAGCTGCCACCGTTGACTTCTGTGTGGCCAATTAAATATATACAAGCAAAGCCCATCCCAGGCAGTGCAAGCAATCAAAGTGAGAAAGGGGTAGGGACAGTAGGACGAGGATCTGCTTTATATTTTTCCTTACCACATAGAACTGGACAGTTTTCCCACCACCAAATCGCTGTGAATGGGTCTGCTTTCTTTCTCCATAGATATTTTCAACTGAGTAGTCTACTGACAAAATGCACTTGTATTAAACAACATTTTTTTGTTTTATATACTCATGGGTCATGGGTGTTACTGACTGGGCCAGCATTTATTGTCAGTCCCTAGTTACCCTTGACAAGGTAGTCATGAGTTGAGTTCTTGAACCACTGTGATCCATGTACACAACAGTAATCAGGTACAATTACCTTTACCACAATTGCCTTATAAGGCAATGAGGAAACTTAGGTGGTAGTTTTATCCCTTTTGAGGCCCAGAACTGTTCTCCCACTAACGCCATTACGAGATCACCATTTGAGTGAAGTTTAAAGCGTTCTTCTGCATTAAGCCTTTCTGAACCAAATGCCTTACACAACATGACCCTCAAAGCATTTTTTTATCTTTCATGGGAAAGGAATTTGGGTGTTATTGGCTAGATGATTTGCTTTAAAGTTTTTTAATTCTGCCATAGAGCAATACTGCTTCTGCGTACTGTTGCATTGGATGGTATCCCCCTTGTTTATCATCAAAATTTCCCACTTACTGCAGCTATTTTTTTTCGGGGGCGGCACAGAGTCTCAGCGGTTAGCACTGCTGCCTCACAGTGCCAGAGACCTAGGTTTGATTCCAGCCTTGGGTGACTGCCGTTCTCCCTGTGTTTGTGTGGGTTTCCTCTGGGTGCTCTGTTTCCTCCCACAGTCTAAAGATGTGCAGGTTAGGTGGATTGGCCATGCTAAATTGCCCGTAGTGTCCAGGGATGGACAGGCTAGGTGGGTTAACGATGGGAAATTCAGAGTTACAGGAATAGGGAGTAGCGAGTGGATATAGATGGGATGCTCTTTGGAAGTTCAGTGTGCAGATGGGCCGAAAGGCCTGCTTCTGCACTGTGATAAATGATTCTCAACCTTTCTAATGGCTTTCCCGAATGAATCCAGCCATCTGTGGGATTAAAACCTGAACTCTGTTCCCTTAACAACTTTACTCAGACAGTTCATGCAGAACAAGGCTCAATTAATAATCCCTGTTGTCTTAATCTTTTAATAACAAATCCTGTTTAATTTAAGGACTTCTCTGAATAAATCCCTCTGACTGGAGCTTTAATAAATGCTTGTGCCTTTACTGCCATTTTAATGATTGATCTCTGCTCTTTCTGCCACCTCAATAGTTTCCTGACTTCCTTCTTACATTAGCCTGTTTTTTTGGCATCTAAATTGCCTCTTATGGTTTTAATTGTAGCTTTGAGTCTTTCCTGGTTCTGTAACATCATCTTTATTAGTTCTGTAGCCTTTAAGCTCTCCGGCTGCAGCCATGACTTTTGGAACTCACTTGTTGTGGCAGCAATTCTCACTCTCAGTTGCAAGTGCTTTGTTCACTTTGATTTGATTTGACTTGATTTATTGTTGCCACATATCCCGAAACATCGAACATAGAACATAGAACATTACAGCACAGTACAGACCCTTCGGCCCTCGATGTTGTGCCGACCTGTCATACTGATCTCAAGCCCATCTAACCTACACTATTCCATGTACGTCCATATGCTTATCCAATGACGACTTAAATATACCTAAAGTTGGCGAAACTACTACCGTTGCAGGCAAAGCGTTCCATTCCCTTACTGCTCTCTGTGTAAAGAAACTACCTCTGACATCTGTCCTATATCTTTCACCCCTCAATTTAAAGCTGTGCCCCCTCGTGCTCGCTGTCACCATCCTAGGAAAAGTACAGTGATAACTTTTGTTTTGCATGCAATACAAGCAGATCATAACATGTAAGAACATACAGATTGTGCAGTATTTCGACAGAGCGAGGCTTACATCTAGAGATAATGAGAACTGCAGATGCTGGAGAATCTGAGATAACAAAGTGTGAAGCTGGATGAACACAGCAGGCCAAGCAGCATCTCAGGAGCACAAAAGCTGATGTTTCGGGCCTAGACCTTTCATCAGAAAAGGGTCTAGGCCCGAAACATCCGCTTTTGTGCTCCTAAGATGCTGCTTAGCCTGCTGTGTTCATCCAGCTCCACACTTTGTTATCTCGAGGTTACATCCAGTGTTCTTAATCTGTAAGTGTGCAATATTTGTAAAGGTTCCCCCACTGTCTCCAAGGATTCCAATTCTATTCATAGAGCCATCAATAGTAATTGTTCTCCAGCTAAATCTCAACTCAAGAACACTCTTATAAGTCGTTGCGCCTGCTGCAATTAGTAAGTGCAGATGTGACTCCTTCCCCAGCTGTGTGTAACTTGCAGCTCACTTTTGGGTCTGTCAGTCTGTTACTAGGTCTGACATCCCTTCATCATTGACTAGATTCTTGTTGAACGTTGCCATGAATTGCTCTTTTGCAGGTTTCTGGACTGTTCAGCTCCTTCAGCTGCTGACTGACTGCACGAGTCACTCTCTTAAGGTCCGTGAATGTAAAATTCTCCTGAGTTCACTGATGTTTGCAGTGCTGTTTAAACTTTTGTGGTTTACAGCAGCATTGAGTTACAATTTGCACTACTGCTCGCCATTGTGTATGAGTGGCTGGGCTCCTGGGCAACATAAAGTAAATTTACTTCAATTACCCCCCTTTTGTTTTGAAGAAAGGTCACTGGACCGAATGTTAACTCCGATTTCTTTCTACAGATGCTGCCGGACCTGCTGAATTTTTCCAGCAATTTCTGTTTTTGTATTACCCGCACCTTTAGGTTGGTATCTGCAGACCCTGTTTCCTCCAGTATGGAAGAGGAAAAGTACAAAGTAGTCTCATGAGAAGAAGCACTCGCATTAAATGAGATGTTGTTTATTGTAAGATAGCAGTCAAAGATAAGTTATATTTGTGTGATGAGCGTTATTACAAAGACGATAAGGAGACATAGATGGTAAATCTATCTCCTTTGAGATCCAGAGTTGTTCTCCCAAACATTTAGGTAATCATCATGTTAGGGAAAAAATTAATATGCTTCTTAGCGTTAACCCTTTCAGAAGCAAACAACTTATCCACTAACTAGAGTTTGGCAGCTGCAGGATCATGACTGTAGAATATCAATCATTTTTTCTAAGCCAGAAAGGTTGAGTTGCATATCAGGACCACAAGTTACTCCACCATTCGGGTTCCTATACCCTTCTGATCTCTTATGTCACAAAAAGCAAGTGAAGGTCAAATCCACAAATATCTGAAGCAGTGCAAGTAACCTCCAAAATTGGAGGAATAAACTGTAAAGTATGAGAGTAGTAGGACACAATTCTATGAGAAAAAGACCTTAACACAATCGATGTACAATACCCTTTTATACAAGCGAGTTTTGAGAAGAGTTGTAGCTCAGGTTGAGTTTCTGGATGTGAGTTTGCTCGCTGAGCTGGAAGGTTAGTTTTCAGACATTTCGTCACTTTTTTTTATTTGAAAAAATATATAATTTATTCATTGAACGTACAAAAAAAACATTTATACACCTACCCAGTCATGCAAGCCGCTCGTGTTACCCAAGGGGTACGTACACCAACTAAAGGCAAAAACAAAACAAAGAAGAAAAAAAAACAAAAAAAAACCCGGCAGTCGTCTCCCCACGCAGCCCCCATTGGCTCCTTGACCAGTGGGGGAAGGCACCAGCTGGGCCCAGTTACCAGATAAGACCCTTTTTTCTAGCGTGGTCTTTCCCCACCGCGCCTTGGCGGCGGCGGCCCCAAGCTTTAGCACGTCCCTCAGCACGTATTCCTGGACTTTGGAGTGCGCCAGTCTGCAACACTCGATCGGGGTCAGTTCTTTCAGCTGGAAGACCAGCAAGTTGCGGGCAGACCAAAGAGCATCTTTCATCGCACTGACGGTCCTCCAGGCGCAGTTGATGTTGGTCTAAGTGTGCGTCCCGGGAAACAGCCCGTAGAGCACGGAGTCCCGTGTCACGGAGCTGCTCGGGACGAACCTCGACAAATACCACTGCA
Source organism: Stegostoma tigrinum (assembly GCF_030684315.1). NCBI lineage: Eukaryota > Metazoa > Chordata > Chondrichthyes > Orectolobiformes > Stegostomatidae > Stegostoma > Stegostoma tigrinum. The sequence goes on along the minus strand of NC_081359.1, from coordinate 26,431,792 downwards.
TCCCCCTCCAGACCCACTGCACATAGGCACACTTCAGAAGGAGGTGATCGACAGTCTCGTCCCCGCCGCAGCCGCCTCGTGGGCGCAGAGATTCCGGGCATGCATAAAGGATCTCACTGGCAGACCCCCTCTCACCGCCAGCCAAGCAATGTCCTTGTGCTTGTTTGAAAGTTCTGGCGATGAGGCATTCTGCCAAACGACTTTGGCAGTCTGCGTGGGGAACCACACAACAGAATCCACCCTCTCTTTTTCCCGAAGGGTCTTGAGGATATCGAGGATACTATGTGCTGTCCACTGCCTGACGGCCTTGTGGTCAAAGGTGTTACCCTTCAAAAATTTCTCCACGAAGGACAGGTGGTATGGGACAGTCCAACTACTTGGAATGTTCCGCGGCAACGACGCCAGGCCCATCCTTCGCAACACCGGGGACAGGTAGAACCTCAGTAAGTAGTGACACTTGGTGTTTGCGTACTGAGGATCTACGCACAGCTTGATGCAGCCGCAGACAAAGGTAGCCATCAGGGCGAGGGTGGCGTTCGGTACGCCCTTTCCCCCATTTTCCAGGTCTTTGTACATGGTGTCCCTGTGGACCCGGTCCATCCTCGACCCCCAAATGAAGTGGAAGATGGCCTGGGTGACCGCAGCGACGCAGGTCCAGGGAATAGGCAAGGCCTGTGCCACATATAACAGTACCAAAAGCCCCTCGCATCTGGCAACCAGGTTCTTACCTGTGATGGAGAGGGACCAGAGCGTCCACCTGCCCATCTTCTGCTTCAGTTTGGTGATACGCTCCTCTCAAGTCTTAGTGCATGCCCCAGCTCCACCGAACCAAACACCCAGCACCTTCAGGTAGTCTGTCCTGACGGTGAAGGGGATGAAGGAGCGGTCGTCCCAGTTCCCGAAGAACATGGCCTCGCTCTTACCCCTATTGATTTTGGCACCCGAGGCCAGTTCAAACTGGCCGCAGATGCCCAATAGTCTATTCACCGACTGACGATCGGTGTAGAAGACGGCGACATCGTCCATGTACAGGGAGGTCTTGACCTGAAGGCCTCCGCTGCCTGGGATAGTCACGCCCTTCAGGCTCACGTCCATCCTGATGGATGCGGTGAAGGGCTCCACACAGCACACGAACAAGGCAGGAGAGAGCGGGCAGCCCTGCCTGACTCCAGATCTAACAGGAAAACTGTCCGATTCCCACCCGTTGATCGAGACTGCGCTAACGATGTTGGTGTAGAGCAGCCGGATCCATTGTGGATGCCCTCCCCGAACCCCAATTTGGAGAGGACATCCCTCATGTAAGCATGAGACACCCTGTCAAAGGCCTTCTCCTGGTCCAGGCTGAGGAGGCAGGTGTCCACCCGCCTGTCCTGCCCGTAGGCGATCGTATCCCTGATGAGCGCGAGGCTCTCAGCGATCTTCCAGCCCGGCACAGCACAGGTTTGGTCAGGGTGAATCACTGACTCCAGGACAGACCTGACCCGGTTGGCAATGACCTTGGCCAGGATTTTGTAGTCCACGTTCAATAGTGAAATGGGACGCCAATTCTTAAATTTCTGCCCTCTCCCCCTTCCTCTTGTAAATGAGGGTGATGATGCCCTTCCTCATGGACTTGCACATTTCCCCTGCCCGAATCGCACTTTCGTACACCTCCAGCAGGTCCTGGCCGACCAGGCCCCACAGAGCAGAATACAGCTCGACCGGTAAGCCGTCGCTCCCGGAAGTCCTATTCCTCTCCTAGGACTTGAGGGCTTTGGTCAGCTCGTCCAGGGATATCGGCCGGCCCAGCCACTCCCTGGTGCCATTGTCTAAGACCTCCGTGATAGACAACAGGAACAACTCGGAGGCCATGCTGTCCGTGGGCTTCGTGTCGTACAGTCCGGCACAGAAGGATCTGCTGATCCTCAATTGTCGGGCTGAGACGACGTCACCGAGCCGTCGTCCTCCTTCAGCCGGTTAAGCACAGAGCTCTCTTTGTGCACCTTCTGAAAGAAGAAACGCGAGCACATCTTGTCCTGCTCCACGGAGCGGACCCTGGACCAGAAGATTATCCTGGAGGCCTCCACGGCGAAGAGCAAGGCTTGCTGGCCCCTCACCTCGCGGTGGTCCTCCGTGACATCGACCCTCATCAACTGCAGAAGGAGCAGGTTCTGCACCCTTTCCTGGAGTCGCAACAGCTTTCCCCCCCTCTCTCTTGCCTTCTGAACACTCTTGAGGACAAAGAACCTCTCGATGTTCTCCTTCACCGTCTCCCACCAGTCGCCTGGAGACTCAAAGAGGGGTTTCACGGTTCTCCAACCGGCGTACTCCCTCTTAAGCTCCTCGATGTTCTCTGGGGTCAACAGAATCGTGTTGAGCTTCCACGTCCCCTAGCCAGCTGGCTGTTCGTCCTGTAAGTGACAGTCGGTCAGCAGGAGGCAGTGGTCAGAGAAGAACACCGGCTCGACGCCGGTGGACCTGACCGAGAACGTCCGTGACACAAACAGGACGTCTATCCTTGAGCGGATAGACCCGTCTGGCTGCGACCAGGTGTACCTCAGCTGCGCTCCGTCTGCAGGGGTGCTGAAGGCGTCGAGCAGCTTGGCATCCTTCACCGTGCCCATCAGGAATCTGGACGTGACGTCCAGTTGACTCCCCCCACCCACTGTCCCCACGTCGGATCTTCCATCTGCAACGATGATGCAGTTGAAGTCTCCACCTAGGATGACCGGCCTGGACGTAGCCAGCAGGGGTGGAAGCCGCTGCAGGACGGCCAACCGCTCACTCCATACCGCTGGGGCATACACGTTAATCAGCCTCAGGGGAGCGTTTTTGTAGGTGACATCAGCCACTAGGAGGCGCCCCCCACACCACCTCCTGAACTTGAGAGATGGTGAAGTTGCGCCCCCGCAGCAGAATAGCCAGGCCCGAGGAGCGACAGTCGTTACCCCCCGACCAGATCGAAGGCCCACAGGTCCAGGCGCCGGACCATTTCCCGTACTTGCTGAGGTGCGGTATCCCGCACTCCTGCAGAAACAGGAGGTCCGCCTTGATGGTGGTCAGGTAGGCCAACGTGGACACACATCTTGTGGTGGACTTGACACTGCGCACAGTAATGCTCGCAACCTGTACCCCCATTGTGGGCAGTGACCGCAGTACCCTCCCCAAGTCCAAAGGTCCAGCCCCTCCATCTGTCCCTTCATGCCCATTGCCCAGGCTAACTGCTGGACGCTCTCCGGGCTGAGGAAACCGTCCGTGCTGCCTTCCGGGTGGCATCCCCCCGTCGGGGGTACGGAGGCATAAGAGTCTGGTTCTGGGTCAGGCTGGGGACGCGCTGTTTTCTCCTTCCAGCCTGGAAGTTCCGGGGGGCCCTCCAAGGCCCCAGCGGCGCGTGGCTAGGTGCCGGAGGGAGACTCAGGATGCGTCCCGTCACCTGGAAGCGGGGTGCTGCTTTCCTTCTCCCTTGAGATCTTTAGCTTCTGCTTTGGGCGGGCCCCCTCCAAATCTCCCTCGTCAGAGGAGTTCTTATAGCCCCCCCTGTAGCTGCCTCTTCTCGCCTGATGGTTGCGGTTCCTGGACCCGCCGACTCAACTTCCTCCTCGCTTTCCGGACGGTCGTCCATTCCCCTGGGTCGCCTGTCACCGCCTCCATCGATTCTGGGTTGTCGGCGGGGGGGGGGGGGGGGGGGGGGGGGGCGGGGGGGGGGGGCGGGGGGGGGGGGGGCGAAGCCTGGAGGGGCGCTATGCTGGCCTCGGGCCCCTCCTGTGGGCCTGGGCCCTCCTGCACAACCTGGCCCTCCTGCACATTAGTGGGGTCCCTGCAGGGCCCTGGTGCCTTCCTCTCCTCCGGCAGGGGTTGGGGGGGGGGGGGGGTGTGGGGGGAGCTGGCCCCGCATTGCCCCTGCCGGCGACCTGGGCGTAGGTGGTCTCCCGCTGTGGGCATGCCCTATAGAGGTGGCCCACTTCCCCGCAAAGGTTGCAGCTTTTCTCTTGTGGGCATTCCTTTGCAAGGTGTCCCTCCTCCCTGCAGTTCCTGCAGATGGTGACTTTGCAGTCAGCCGCCACGTGACCTGACCTACCACAGGCGTGGCAGACTTTAGGTTGCCTTGCGTAGGTCAGGTAGCCCTTGCTCCCACCGATCACGAATCTGGACGGTGGGTGTACAATGTTCCCGTCCGCGCCCATCCTCAGCGTCACCATGACCTGCCTCTTACTGGCCCAGATGCCAGTTAGGTCCCCTTCCACCTTCACATACCTTCCAAGGAAGGTTAGGACATCAACTACTGGCACACGCGGGTTGTACATGTGTATAGTCACCATACGGCTCCCCTGCGCTGGCATCACAAACAATGGGACAGCGGTCAATACAGAGAGGGGGCCCTCACCTCCTTTCTCCTTGAAAACCTCCAGGAAGCGCTCGCAAAGCTTGGCACTCCTGAAGGTCACATCGTAAACCTCCTCCGGGGAAATCCTGCAGGCAGTAAATGTTTGCAGCAGCGAACCCACAACAGTCCAACAGGACCCTCTTCACGAAGAAGGTGCGGTCCACAGGTGCACCTTCATCCACCTTCTTTATGGAAACACGGATGGTGTTCCGGACCCCCGGCCTGGGGCACAAGCACTTGCCGCAGCCATCGTTGCAGGTTGGCTGCTCCCCTGAACCAGCGTTAGGCTGAAGCCAGCATTAAGATCCATTGGTCGCACGGGTGCACAGCCAACCCGATGTCCTCCTTTCACCTCCAACACAGCACTCTCTTCCTCTCGGTCCACAAGAGAGTGGGTCATTATTTTGTTCTGGATGTAAGCTGGTTCACTGAGCTTGAAGATTTGTTCCCAGATGTTTTGTCACCATTCGAGGTAACATCATCAGTGAGCCTCCGATGAAGCGCTGGTGCTATGTCCGGCATTCTATTTATCTGTTTAGGTTTCCTTGGGTTGGCGATGTCATTTCCTGCATTGGTGATGTCATTTCCTGCATTGGTGATGTCATTTCCTGTTCTTTTTCTCAGAGGATGGCAGATTGGCTCCAAATCAATGTGTTTGTTGATGGAGTTCCAGTTGGAATGCCATGCTTCTAGGAATTCTCGTGCGTGTCTCTGTTTGGCTTGTCCTAGGATGGATGTGTTGTCCCAATCAAAGTGGTGTCCTTCCTCATCTGTATGTAAGGATACTAGTGATAGTGGGTCATGTCGTTTTGTGGCTCATTGATGTTCATGTATCCTGGTGGCTAGCTTTCTGCCAGTTTGTCCAATGTAGTGTTTGTCACAGTTCTTGCAAGGTATTTTGTAGATGTCGTTCGTTTTGCTTGTTGTCTGTTTAGGGTCTTTTAAGTTCACTAGCTGCTGTTTTAGTGTGTTGGTGGGTTTGTGGGCTACCCTGATGCCAAGTGGTCCGAGTAGTCTGGCAGTCATTTCGGAAATGTCTTTGATGTAGGGGAGAGTGGTTATGGTTTCTGGGCCCGTTTTGTCTGTTTGTTTGGGTTTATTGCTGAGAAATCGGCGGACTGTGTTCATTGGGTACCCGTTCTTTTTGAATACACTGTATAGGTGATTTTCTTTTGCTCTTCGTAGTTCCTCTGTGCTGCAGTGTGTGGTGGTTTGTTGGAATAATGTTCCAATGCAGCTTTGTTCGTGGGTGTTGGGATGGTTGCTCCTGTAGTTCAGTATTTGGTCCGTATGTGTTGTTTTTCTGTAGACGCTGGTTTGAAGTTCCCCATTGACTGTTCATCTACAGAACGTCGACCAGCGTCTACAGAAAAACAGATAAATAGAAAGCGGGACATAACACCAGCGCTTCATCGGAGGCTCACTGATGATATTACCTAGAATGGTGACGTAACGTCTGAAAACTAACCTTCCAGCTCAGCGAGCAAACTCACATCCAGACCCTTTTATACAATTTCCTTTTATTGTCAAGTGTGCCCTATTGTGGGAGCACAGTGAAAAATGTTTTCATCAGAAAGGTCTAGACCAGAAACGTCAGCTTTTGTGCTCCTAAGATGCTGCTTGGCTTGCTGTGTTCATCCAGCCCCACACTTTGTTATCTTGGATTCTCCAGCATCTGCAATTCCCATTATCTCTGTTTGCAATGTCTGCCTTCTTATGGTGAAATCTTAGGCACAGGTACCTAGCTACAATTCTTGGATTCAGCAGAGGGATAAAAGTAGTTGCTTAATTTCATGGTTGAAAATAAGTTAAAAACTGTAAACTATTAAGGGGTTAGCATTACAGTGTTCTAGCGGCTGTTCTTGTTTTTGTAACCCCCCCCCCCACTGCTGTTGTTCTAGCGGCTGATTCCCATGTGCTGGTGAGGCTCTGGGCTCACAGCCCATGTGCTGCTCCAGGGCTCAGTGTTCTGGAGCTCACAGGGTGCACCTGCAGGGCCCTGAGTGCAAGACATGTCGCTCGCTCCAGCCCGCAGTGGGTCTCGGCCCGTGCTCGCTCCTGTCCTCTGGAACTCCACACAGATGCTGCCAGATCTGCTGTGTTTCTCCAGCATTTTCTGTGTTTTTCCAGAATCTCCAAGGAATTATTTTTCCCTCTTTATTCATTTATGGGATGAGGAGGTCACTGAGCAGGCAGCATTTATTGCCCATCCCTAAATGCCCAGAGGGCAGCTAAGAGTCAACCACTTTGCTGTGAGCCTGGAGTCACATGTAGTCCAGACCAGATAAGGATGGCAGATTCCTTCACCTAAAGGGCATTAGTGAACCAGGTGGGTTTTCCCTGACACTTGACAATGGATTTGCAGTCATCATTTAGATTCTCAATTCCAGATATTTTATTGGATTCAAATTCCACCATTTGCCATGGCAAGTTTCGAACCCAGGCTCCCAGAACATTATCTGGGTCTCTGGATTAACAGTCCAGCGATAATACCACAAGGCCATTGCCTCCCCTTATGCTGCTGTGATTATCTGCTCTTAATGGTAATTTTCTGCCTGTCATTTCTTCAATTTTCTCAATTGTATCTGTGTTCCTGTCATATGCTTTAATTGGTGAGCATTTGGAAGTTCAGGAAACCTGTTTACCCACAGTTAGAATTGTAAACTCTAGCTCTTAATTGCTTATTAACAAGTTAAAATTGGCAGATGTCCTCACCCGAGGACAATGCAGAATAATGTGTTGATGTCGAACACAGAAGGTAATGGAATGTCATTGTTCAGTGATTTTAACCTCTCATTAGTTACCAAACCAACTTCTCTAGAAACTTAAAAATAGTCCCCCTTCTCCCCTAATATTTCATGCCAAGGACCTTTAATCAGCTATAGAAGATTTCGGTGATGTTACAGTTGTTAAGCAATGGAATATGAGTGGTGAGGAATGGATGGCTGGTGAGATGGGGAGACAATGAAACAGAAGATGGCTAAGGAGCTGGAGTGAAATCGTTTGCCTTCAAGCCATAATGTCCTCTCCATGGAGGATTTCTGTTGTATTTCAGATTTCCAACATCCAGCTTATTACACTTTGTGTTCAAGGAAGTTGACAGTGAGCAAGGCGAAGAAAGATGAATGTGTCCAGTGAGAGAACATAAATACATCAGGAAATAGTAAATTAAACACAAGCTCTTTCCAACAAGGATTTGGGAGCAGAGGATAACAGGCAAGGTTTTATATATTCAAAGTCTGACTTTAGAACAATAAATTTATAATATATGAATTAGATGGACAAACAATGACACATTTGAACCATCAAAATGCCCGTCATATCTATGTTGCAGCTAAGCATCATGTTAAAGTTCCCAGTTAACAGCAGCCATTAGGAAGCCAACAAAGTAGATTTTTAAAAAAATCTCCCTTGACCAATTCAAGACAAATAATTTCTGGGAAATTTCTGTACAAATCAACCTCCCACCCCAATGCTAATCAGTAATTATCCTACTCCCCAACCCTGCTCCGGTGATGATAAAAACAAATTTTGAGTCAACGATGCACATGACTCAACATCTCATCTACATTGTGCTTTGTGGTGTTTGTAAACCTCAACTGGTAACTGGTGCTGGAATGTTAAAATGAACAGTTTGGGTATCCTCCACCGTTGATGGTAGAATTGGTTAAAGGGAACGGTTTAAAGAAGGTTATTAATGCAGTCAGTATGTATAGCAATCAGCAGAATTCAAACTTATTTTTAAGGCATAAATACAGTATTGAGCAAAGCAGTACACACACACACACACACACACACACACACACACACACACACACACACACACACACACACACACACACACACACACACACACACACACACACACACACACACAGTCTTTTCATTTCTACACCTCAGCACCATGTGGCCCAGAGGAGCTTAGGCCATTGCCTTTATATTTTCCTAAAAATGAGATTGCACAACTCCCACTATCTACCTCCTGTTTGCTGGTGGCATCCAGGTTGGGTAGTTCTCTGCACTTCTCACCAACTTGCAGCATATTAGTAAGATTCTGGTTTAAAAATAAAATGGCTTAACATCCAACTCGTTTTATCCCTAAGCACCAAATATTTCCCATGTTAAAGCTGAGGCAATGGCCTAAGTTTTGATCAATGGTTTCTCACAATTCTCCTTGCTGACAGCACATCATGAACAAAAACACACACTGAAGCAATTAATGCAGTGAAAGGCTAAAATTTATAGATTGCATTTCACAATCTCAAGACATCTCAAAGTGCTTTGTCATTCATGAAATATTTTCATAATCTAGTTGCTGGTACAAGCCATAACATCTAAACATAAAAAACCCAAAATTGACAGTGATCACATAATTTAATTTAGTGATGTAACTGAGCGATGTGTATTGTCCAAGATGTTGGGGATAAGTTATATGCTCTCCATTCACCTGCCATGGAATCTTTTCTTGCCACTGGAGAGTTGATAGGGTCCTGGTTCAATCTCTCATTTAAAAATGGCACAGAGTTTGGGATTGCTGTTGTAAGACTGTGTCAGCCTGTATGTAAACTTATATCTCTGAAGTGGTATTGTAAATCAGCATCCCCTTAGGTTAGAGGCAAGAAGGATGTGCTTCCATGGCTGACGCAGAGCTGATACTCTATTCTCTTGCTCCATGATTCACTATGTGTCATTTTCAAATCATGCCCAAAGTATCCGTAATGCAGTGCAGGGGCCGTAAAACAACTCATGCTTCACCTGAGGTGGGTCCTGTGGCATTTTCACGCTGAGTGTCATTGATATGTTGCAGTGAAACCTGTGAAGAAACAGCTGCCCTGCTTCAGGTCGTCAGACCTGGTTGATTAGATCATCTTCTCACTGAAACTATGCTCCTGGGTGAAGGGTGCAACAGGAGAGTGAGCCTTGCATTTCAGAGACGTCCTGCAGAACACAGAAATGGTAATGTAGTCACTTTCTGGCTCCAGAGTTCAAACCCATAAAAGAAACATAAAAGTGAGGACTTTCTTTTCAATTATGTAGGGCATTGCTGAGACCAACTCTCAAATGCCTTATTTAAAGGACGATGTAAATGCGTTCAAGAGATAATAGGACTGCAGATGCTGGAGAATCCGAGATAACAAGCTGTAGAGCTGGATGAACACAGCAAGCCAAGCAGCATCTTAAGAGCAGGAAAGCTGACGTTTCAGGACTAGACCCTTTGTTATCTTGGATTCTCCAGCATCTGCAGTTCCCATTTTCTCTGCTGCCAGGCCTGCTGAGCTTTCCAAGCAATCTCTAATTTTGTTTCTGAATATGGCCCTGATTTGCACTGTTAAGCATTTTTCACAAGTATCCAGGCTGCAGCAATGTGTGCCTCAGATGTCATTGGGTTGGTACAATTATCCCTCAGAAATTCAAATAACAAACGCCTTTTCTTCAGGGGATGCCTCCACATTCCTGTGTTCTTCAGCATTTAAAAAAGAGGGAAGAATAAGACGCCAGAATAAACATTTCATTTACTTCGTAATGCATTGCCAAAAATATAATCCTTAAGGGTATTCTCTGTGATGGTCAAGCAACTTTGATGGAATGTACCATAATTCATAACTTAAAAGAGGACTTAAATTGTGGTCGGTAACATTTTAATGTTTCTAAAGCCCTGATATTATAAGTAGAATACTTAGCAGGCATCTAACAGTGTGTCTTGTTGATGTCTCTCACATGGCAAAGCTTCATAATTCATTCATGACTTTGTTACACATTGGGAAAACAATTACGCTGCACTGTTAACCTTTAAGTATCTTCTACTTGCTCATGAATCATTCTTTGACTCAAAGATTGGGCACAGTTGCATTTAAATTGCACCTTTTATGGCCTCAAAATATCACAAAGTGCTTTAATCATTGCTGTTATCAAGGAAATCAGCGCTAGAATGCATGTAGCAAGATCTGACAAATAGTAATGAACAGACAACCTGTCCTCTTTCTCTTAGTGATGTTAATTGAGGAATAAACATTGACTTGGACTCTGGGGAGATGCCCCTTTCACTTGCAGTAATGCAATATCTTTTACTTCCATTTTAAGCCAAGTTTAAGGTACCATCTGAAATGATGGACTCCAGTGTCTTACTAAAAAATAACTTCTGCAGATCACCTCAATTTTATCAGCTCCCTGGAAGAAATCACATTTAGAATTGAAAAAAAATGACCTTGAAGTGGGGAAAACACCAGATAACAGTTACATTCATGACTGATGCATGTCTTAGTGAATTATAAGGTAGTTAAGATTGGTGGGTATCCGTTTGACTCGCAGATGTGTTAGTGACTATTTTTTTAGCTAGTGGTATATTATTTACTGGCTGTTGTATTAGTTATTTGTATATTAGTAGCTATCCTTTACTAGTAACTGGTTGGTGTATTAGCTACTGGTATATTGGCAACTGGCTGGTGTATTGTGTATTAGAATTAAAATTAAGTTTATTGTCATATTCACACATGAGTACAGTGAAAGGTTTACAAGTTGCCACTTATGGCACTGTCTTGGGTACTAAATTATTTAAGGTACAGATTTTTAAATTAGAAAAAAAAGAAAGTCCACTGTGAGGTACAAAAATACAAAAAAAGTAGGAATAAATTAGAAAATAAATATTTGGAATTACAGCCCTTCCATCACAGTTTGCACCATCACCTGGCCAGACGCTGTCTCCAGATTGCACACTGGTCCTCAGATCTTGCCTCCAGGCCACACCAGGCCTTGATTGGACCACACTAGAGACTCACCTCCAGTTCGGGGCAGGGATCCACCTCTGGTCCACAATGGGAAGTTACCTCTCAGGTAAATTGAAATGAAAAAGAAACAGGAAGAAAGAAAGAAAAGAATAAATAAAAGACAGATCAGATGAGCTCTGGTATAGAAGCCCTCCTCTGCCAACATCTTCGATTAGCTGTTGAAGGAGCAGTTGGTGTATTAGTGACACTGTTGTATTAGTGAATGATTGGTGTATTGGTGACTGGCTGATGTGTTAGTGAATGGTTGGTGTATTAGCAAATGGTTGCTGTATTGGTGTCTGGCTGGTGTATTTAATAACCGATTGAGATGTTAGTGTGGGGCTGGAATTTTAAGATTACAAATGGAACTTGCTCAAATGGGCCAATGGGCTAAAAATGGTGGATGGGGTTCAATCTGGATAAATGTGAGCTATTGCATTTTGATACAACAAACAAGAGTAGGGCTTATATAATTAATGGTAGGCTTTAGGTAGTGTTGTAGAACAGAAGGAGATGGGCTGCAGATACATAATCCTTTGGAGTTGGCGTGACATGCAGACAGGATGGTTAAAAAGATGTTTGGCACGTTCAGCTTCGTTGCTCTATCCTTTGAGAATAGGAGTTGCGAAGACATGTTGAAGTTTCACAGGACTTGAGTGAGGCCTCTTCTGGAATAGCGTGCCCAGTTTCAGGAAAGATATTATCAAGCTGGAGAGGGTTCAGGATAAGTTTACCAGGATGCTGCTGGGTGTGGAAGGTTTGAGTTATAAAGAAAGGCTGGGACTTCTTTCACTGCAGCATAGGAGTTGAGAGGTGACCTGATAGAAGTTTATACAATAAGGACAGGTATAGTTAGAAATAATGATTGTTGTCTTTCCTTAGAATGGGGCATTTCAAAACTAGGGGGCACATTTTTTAAGGTGTGAGGAGAGAGATTTATAATCGGTATGAGAGGCATTTTATTTATACAGACGGTGGTTCGCATATGGAATGAACTTCCTGAGGAAGTGGTGGATGTGGGTAAAACTATACCATTTAAAAGACATTTGGTTAAGATCATGCATAGGAAAAGTTTGGAGGGATATGGGCCAGGAGCAGGAAGGTAGGATGAGTTTAGTTTGGAATTAGGACTGGTTGGACCGAAGGGTCTGTTTCCGTGTTGTATGATTCTATGACTCTATAACTGGCTGGCATATTGTTGACTGACTGGCATATTGCTGGCTGGCAGATTTTTTGGTGACTTTCAGGTTTATCATTGACTGATAGATACATTACTGATTGGCAACTGAATCGGTTGCTGATGAGGATGTGGCAAGCAGTGAGGGTTGATCTCTCATTGAATAGTTGAAATGACTGTTGCTTTAACACGACCAAATTTTGATAACTATCACTATCAAAACCAGTGTCACATCAGTCACTGTGACAGGTCAGATTGATAGCCGTGGGAGCTTGCAATGTGCGATGTATGGGCCATGATCAATTTTAGGTGAACAGCCTGCATAACAAAAGCACTGACAATAGGGAGACTGATGCTTGTACTTGACACTTATTCACAAGAACTAATTTTTCAATTGAAATTGTTGCTCATTTTGGTCACTGGCCCCAGACCTCCATGCCTTGTGTAGCAAATGTAATGCTTCTATTCAAGAAAATTGAGAGTCAGAAACCACAAAATTATAGGCCAGTGAGACTAACATCTGTCATTGGGAAATCTGGTATTTAGAAATAGTATCAGGACATTCAGAAAATCATAAAACAATCAAGCAGAGTCAATACATTTTTTTCTCAATTCTTATTTGACACATTTACAATCGATCTTTGAAGATGTAACAAGTAGTTTGGATAAAAGAGAATAGAAGATGTAACTGGATTTCTATCAGGCATGTGATAAGATGTCACAAAAAAGAGTACAGCATATGATAATAACTAAATGTTTAGAGTGACATTAGCTTTGATAGAGGAGTGGATTACAAACAGGAAACAGAGAGTCGGAATGAATGGGTCATTTTCAGGTTAGCAACTGTAACTAGTGAAGTGCCACAGTGATCAGTGCTAAGGTCTCAATTATTTGCAATCTACATTAATGAGTGGATGAAGGAAATAAGTTTGTTCTAGCCACATTTGCTGATAATATAAATGTAAATGTGATTGCATGCTGCGAGGAGGATATAAATATCTGCAATTGGACATGCATAAGTAAAGTGAGTGGACAAAACAATTGCCAGATGGAACATAATATGGCAAAATGTGACATTCTCTACTTTTCCAGGAATTATATGTACTACTACCAGTACCTTTCAGGTGTAGCAGAGATAATGGGAACTGCAGATGCTGGAGAATCCGAGATAACAAAGTGTGGAGCTGGATGAACACAGCAGGCCAAGCAGCATCTTAGGAGCACGGAAGCTGACTTTTTGGGCCGAGACCCTTTATCAGAAAAGGAGGAAAGGGAGACGGTTTTGAAATAAATAGGGAGAGAGGGGGAGACAGACCGAAGATGGTTAGAGGAGAAGATAGGTAGAGAGGAGAGTGTGGGTGGTAGGTAGGAAATGGAGGTGCGGCTTGAGGTGGGAGGAAGGGATGGGTGAGAGGAAGAACAGGTTAGGGAGGCAGAGACAGGCTGGACTGGTTTTGGGATGCCGTGGGGGGAGGGGATGAGCTGGTCTGGTTTTGTGATGCAGTGGGGAGAGGGGACGAGCTGGTCTGGTTTTGTGATGCAGTGGGGGGAAGGGAAGAACTGGGCTGGTTTTGGGATGCATTGGGATAAGGGGAGATTTTGAAGCTTGTGAAGACCACATTGATACCATTGGGCTGCAGGGTCCCCAAGCGGAATATGAGTTGCTGTTCCAGCAACCTTTGGGTGGCGTCATTGTGGCACTGCAGGAGGCCCGTGATGGACATGTCGTCTGAGGAATGGGAGGGGGAGTTAAAAAGGTTCGCGGCTGGGAGGTGGAGTTGTTTGTTGCACCTGCACATCTGCCAATGTGGTATATTGTATCCATTGCACCCGGTGTGGCTTCCTCTACATTGGGGAAACCAAGCGGAGGCTTGGGGATCCTTTGCAGAACACCTCCACTCAGTTTACAACAAACAACTGCACCTCCCAGTCGCAAACCACTTCAACTCCCCCTCCCATTCTTTAGATGACATGTCCATCATGGGCCTCCTGCAGTGCCACAATGATACCACCCGAAGGTTGCAGGAACAGCAACTCAAATTCCGCTTGGGAACCCTGCAGCCCAATGGTATCAATGTGGACTTCACAAGCTTCAAAATCTCTCCTTCCCCCACTGCATCCCAAAATCAGCCCAGTTCTTCCCCTCCCCCCACTGAATCACAAAACCAGCCGAGCTCTTCCCCTCCCGCCACGGCATCCCAAAACCAGCCCAGCCTGTATCTGCTTCCCTCACCTGTTTTTCCTCTCACCCATCCCTTCCTCCCACCTCAAGCCACACCTCCATTTCCTACCTACCACCTCATCCTGCCTCCTTGACCTGCCTATCTTCCCTGGACTGACCTATCCCGTCCCTACCTCCTCACCTATACTCTCCTCTCTACCTATCTTCTTTTCTCTCCATCTTCGGTCCGCCTCCCGCTCTCTCCCTATTTATTCCAGTTCCTCTCCCCATCCTCCTCTCTGATGAAGGGTCTAGTCCTGAAACGTCAGCTTTTGTGCTCCTGAGATGCCGCTGGGCCTGCTATGTTCATCCAGCCTCACATTTTATTATCTTGGATTCTCCAGCATCTGCAGTTCCCATTATCACTTGCTTTGTTAACTCTTTTTGAAATAGCTGAACTTTTCCAACCTTTTTTTGTCAAACTTTCTTTCATATCCTATGTTTTTCCCTACCTTTAGTAATTTTGTTTTGTTTTGTTATAATCTGCCAAAACCCCTGACCAACCATCGAACTTTACACATTTAATTGTGTTTTCTTTGCATTTGATACTATCTTTGACTTATATACCTAACCATGGATAGCAGGTCCGTCCCTTCGAAATTTTCTTATTTGTTGAAAAGTATCTAATCTGCACATTCTGGAATATCCCCCTCGGTGTTTACCACTGCATCTCTATTGACCTATCTATTAACCTAAATTACCTCCAGCACATAAACTCAGAAACAAAGCTGTTCTAATTTTAAACACTTACCACTGATAGGTTTCTCTGGATCACAATGACATCCCTGAGCTCCTGCATGTGCTTTGGCACACCACCTGTACCACCACTCTCAAGAGCTATTAATTGAATTTTAATTGTGTTATTTACTTAATTGTGATGCTTTTTATACATTACATAAATTTAGCCATCAATGTGTATACTATGATAAAATTTGAGAATAGAATAGAATAATAAAACCACAAGAAATAGGAACAGATGTCGTCTGTTCGACCCTTTGAGCTAGCCCTGCCAATTCAATGGGTCACAGCTGATCTGACATTTCCCATATCCACTTTCCTGCCTTTTCTCTATAACCCATGATTGGCTAATGATCAAGAATCTATCTATCTCAGCTTATAAAATATACAGAAGGATTTTATGTGAAGTTCTCTGTGGCAAAGAGTTTCAAAAGCTCGCAACCATTCGAGAGGAAATTCCTCCTTATCTCAGTTTTAAATTGGTGCCCCTTTATTCTGAGGCTATGCCCTCTGGTCCTAGACTCACCCATGAGGGGAAACATCCTTAAAGCATTTTCTCTGTTAAGGCCTTTAACAATTCTATGTGTTTCAATGAGATCACCTCTCATTCGTCTAAAATCTATTGAGTAGAATCCCAACGTGTTCAGCCTTTGCTCATAAGATAATATGTCCATACTGGAGATCATCCCAGTGAACCTTCTCTGAACTGCCTCCAATGAAATGATCTTTTCTTACAAGGGAGCCAAAACTACACACAGTAGCCCAAGTGTGCTCCCACCAGCATCTTGTGCAGTTTTCATTCAGACTTCCCTACTCTTATACTCCAATTCCTTTAAAATAAGGGCCAATGTTCCATTAGCCTTCCTGATTAACTGCTGCACCTGCAAGCTGGCTTTCTATGTTTTGTGCACATGTAGCAGATCTCTTTGTGTAGCAGATTTTGTACTTTTTCTCCATTTCAATTAATACTCTGTTATTTTGTTCTCTCTTCCAAAATGAAGAACTTCACACTTTTCCATATTAAAATCCATTTGCTAACTATTTGCCCACCCGATAACTCAATCAATATCTCGCAGTAAACTATTTGTATCCGTGTCACTTTACAACTGACTTTTGTGTCCCCTGCAAATTTGGCTACAATACATTCACTTCCTTTCTCTAAGTCATTAATGTATATTGTAAGCAGTTGCGGTCCGAGCCCTGACCCCTATGGAACCTCACTGGTCACAGGTCATCGACCTGAAAAAAACACGAAGTACCAACCAGCTCTTTGTGTCAGCCATTTTGAATTCTGGTGTGGCTCCTTTTGGAATTTAGCTGCCACCCAACTGAGTTTAATCTGGGTTTTTCTCCTCAGGCTTATATCATGGAGATCCACTGTAACTGTTTATTTTCAGGTTTGCTTTGCACCTGGCCATGTTCCAACTGGCAGAACAGACTTGATGGGCTGAATAACTCCAATTTCTTATGAACCTACAATTATTCCTGGGTGGCTGGTTCTTCCAAACAAAGAAAATGTGGGACAATGGTTAATTCGAGATTTGGTAATGATATTCAAAAAACATGAAACATTTAGATGGAGTAAATTAGGAGAAACCGTTTCCAGTTAGAGAAGGTTCAGTAACCAAAGGGGACAGTTTGAAGATACTTGGTTCAAAATACAGTTGCAATGAGGACAAAATTTTCATACAGTGAGTTGTTGCACAGTGGAATGTGCTACTAGAAAAGATGATGGAAGTAAATTTAATAGTGATTTTCCAAAGGAAACTGGATAAACAGTCCAAGGAAATAATTGACTTGACTTTGGGAAATTGGCCCAATTATGCAGCTCATTTGATAACTCTTTCATAGAACTAGCATAGGCATAAATCGGGGATAACAAGGTGTAGAACTAGGTGAACACAGCAGGCCAAGCAGCATCAGAGGAGTAGGAAGGTTGATGTTTCTGGCCTAGACCATCCTTCAGAAATGGAGGAGGGGAAGAGGGTCCTGAAATAAATAGAGAGGGGGGGGAGGTGGATAGAGGAGAAGGTAGGAGGAGAGGAGACAGACAGGTCAAAGAGGTGGGGATGGAGCCAGTAAAGGTGAGTGTAGGTGGGGAGTTAGGGAGGGGATAGGTCAGCCCAGAGAGGAAAGACAAGTCAAGGGGACGGGATGAGGCGAGCAGGTAGGAAATGGGAGTGGGGCTTGAGGTGGGAGGAGGAGATAGGTGGGAGAAAGGACAGGTTAGGGTGAAGTTGGTTAAGTATGAACCGAGTGTAGGTGTTCTGCAACAAAGTTGTTCTAAACAACTGCACCTCCCAGTCGTGAACCATTTCAACTCCTCCTCCCATTCCTCAGACGACATGTCCATCCTGGGCATCCTGCAGTGCCACAACGATGCCACCTGAAGGTTGCAGGAACAGCACCTCATATTCCGCTTGTAAACCCTGCAGCCCAATGGTATCAATGTGGACTTCACGAGCTTCAAAATCCCCCTTCCCCCACTGCATCCCAAAATCAGCCCAGCTTGTCTCCACCTCCCTAACCTGTCCTTCATCCCATCTATCCCACCCTCCCATTTCAAGCCCCACTCCCATCCCCCACCTACTAAACTCTTCCTGCTCCCTTGACCTGTCCATCCTCCCTGGACTGACCTATCTCCTCCCTAACTCCCCACCTACACTCACCTTTACTGGCTCCATCCCCGCCTCTTTGACCTGTCTGTTTCCTCTCTACCTATCTTGTCCTCTATCCATCTTCTATCCGCCTCCCCTTCTCTCCCTATTTATTTCAGAGCCCCTTTCCCCTCCCCCATTTCTGAAGAAGGGTCTTGGCCCGAAACATCAGCTTTCCTGCTCCTCTGATGCTGCCTGGCCTGCTGTGTTCATCCAGCTCTAGACCTTGTTATCTCAGATTCTCCAGCACCACAAATAGGCATCTTTAGTTCTGTATCATTCTGCGATCTCACTTTCTGTCCTTTAAGCTCACTTATTTCATAAAAGATCATTATACTCACGACTCGGAGAGCTAAAGTTGCTTTTTTTGAGGGAAAAACATGGTTGTTAAGAGATCTTAGTGTTGTTTTCAATTTTCAGTTGCTGGAACAACCAACATCAAATTATTGATGGAGTGCTTCATGCTCTTTACAATCAGTAAAATAAATGTTCTGACCTGACAAGGCAGTTGATTATCAACAAGAAATCAGACAGAATGGAGGATACCTGTCTTCCATTTTTGGTCAGAGTTGATGTGTGGCCTTACCTAAAATAAATTGGCAGTGGGGTGTGGCACAGTAAAGAACAATGGAAAATAACTGAAATGAAATTTCTTTACCTTCACTGAAGAGGATAGGATTATTACCTTGGATTGAGCTACTGACATCTGGCCTTATTAACCAGCTGTATATCGTTAAAAGATGAATGTTTTCTGTGAAGAATTTATCTTTTATGTATCATCTCCTCCTCCCACTCCACTTTCATCAATAGTTAAACATATTTCAGGTAGAGTCTTGAGTCATAGAGTTATTAAGGTCAGAAGCAGACCTTTTGGCCCAACTTGCCTATAACAACAGGTATCCTAAACTGATCTAGTTCTACTTGCCAGCATTTGGCCCATAGCCCTCTAAATCTTTCCTATTTGTGTACCCATCCAGATGCCTTATGACATAATTGTACCCACCTCCACCACTTCCTCTGGCAGCTGTATGAAAAAGTTGCTCCTTAGGTCCCTTTTAAATCTTCCCCTCTCAGATAAACCTATGCCCTCTTCTGTACTCCCCTACCCTAGGAAAAAGACCTTGGCAATTTACCCTACCCATGACCCTCAATTTTATAAACCTCTTGAAGGTCAACCCTCAGCCCCCGATACTCCAGGGGAAAACGCCCCAGCCTGTTCAACCCGTCTCTATAGCTCAAACCCTCGAGTCCCAGCCACATCCTTGTAATTTTTTTTTCTGAACCCTTTCAGGTTTAACAACATCTTTCTATAGCAGGGAGATCAGAACTATACTTAATATTCTCAATGTAGACTTATCGATGTCCTGTAGGGTCACAACGTGTCATTTCAGCTTTTATACTGAATGCACTGAGCAATGAAGGCATGTGTGTCAAATGCCTTTTTCACCACCCTGTCTAACTGTGACTCCACTTTCAAGGAACGATGGGACTGCGTCCCAAGGTCTCTTTGTTCAGCGACACTTCTCAGGACCTTACCATTAAATGGTTAACTCCTGCCCTGAACTGCCTTTGCAAAATGCAACACCTCACATTTATCTAAATTAACCTCCACTGCTACTCCTCGGCCCATTGACCCAACTGATCAAGGTCCCATTGTACTCTGAGGTAATCTTTTTTGCTGCCCAAAACACCACCAATTTTGGCGTTATCTGCAAACTTACTAACCGTACCTCCCATGTTCACATCCTAATCATTTATATAAATGACAAAAAGCAGTGGATCCAGCATTGATCTCTGTGGCACACCACTGTTCACTGGCCTCCAGTCCAAAAAAACAACTTTCCACCAACACTCACTGCCTCCTGCCTTCAAGCCAATTTTGTATCCAATTGGCTAGCTCCTCCAAATTCTGTGTGGTCTAACCTTACTAACCAGTCTACCATGTGGAGCATTGTCAAACACCTTCTAAAGCATCATGTGAGCCAAATGGATTTTGATCTTAACTGATGAAAAAAGCATCATTTAATGGAAGATCAACAATTGAATGCATTAGAGAATGATATCATAGAGTTCTAAAGTATAAAATAGCTTTACGTTGATGTGGTTAAGTATTCTACAACACCAGAGCATTCCACTGTGCTTTCTGGAAGCAATAGTGTGTGATGCAGTTTTGCTATACTGTCAAATATCTCAGCTTTAACTTTACCGCACTTTTATGCACTGCCATGAAATTTTGTAATAAAGCTTTATAACCCTTTGGAGTTCAAATCTGGCAACACTGCAAAAATATTACTAAAGGTCTACAATGAGTCTTCTTAGAATAGGGGTGGGAACCTTTCTCCCTATTGGGGAGAGTAACACAGAAATGAAATCAGTCGAGGGCAGCGCACACAAAAAAAACAAGCAGCTTAATTTGGTTATTAAGAGAGAAAACTGAAATGTTCAATGCCCTTGCTGTTTTAATGTTGCAAGGGCTTTGCTTTGCCTTAGAAAGCCTTCCAATGGCTGCTGGCAATGAAGATGTTGCTACTCATGGCTGTTGTTCCAAATTCTTGTCTGTTAATCTGGAATGCAGGCAAATCCTTGCCAGAGAAAGTTTTGAAAAGAACTGCTCACTTCGTTATGCAGTTCTGAACAGCAGTACCATTCTCAAGATAATAAAATGTGAGGCTGGATGAACACAGCAGGCCAAGCAGCATCTCAGGAGCACAAAAGCTGACGTTTCGGGCCTAGACCCTTTATCAGAGAGGGGGATGGGGTGAGGGCTCTGGAATAAATAGGGAGAGAGGGGGAGGTGGACCGAAGATGGAGAGAAAAGAAGATAGGTGGAGGGAGTATAGGTTGGGAGGTAGGGAGGGGATAGGTCAGTCCAGGGAAGACGGACAGGTCAAGGAGGTGGGATGAGGTTAGTAGGTAGATGGGGGTGCGGCTTGAGGTGGGAGGAAGGGATGGGTGAGAGGAAGAACCGGTTAGGGAGGCAGAGACAGGTTGGACTGGTTTTGGGATGCAGTGAGTGGAGGGGAAGAGCTGGGCTGGTTGTGTGGTGCAGTGGGGGGAGGGGACGAACTGGGCTGGTTTAGGGATGTGGTGGGGGAAGGGGAGATTTTGAAACTGGTGAAGTCTACATTGATACCATTAGGCTGCAGGGATCCCAAGCGGAATTTGAGTTGCTGTTCCTGCAACCTTCGGGTGGCATCATTGTGGCACTGCAGGAGGCCCATGATGGACATGTCATCTAAAGAATGGGAGGGGGAGTGGAAATGGTTTGCAACTGGGAGGTGCAGTTGTTTGTCGCGAACTGAGCGGAGGTGTTCTGCAAAGCGGTCTTCAAGCCTCCGCTTGGTTTCCCCAATGTAGAGGACACCACACCGGGTACAGTGGATGCAGTATACCACATTGGCAGATGTGCAGGTGAACCTCTGCTTAATGTGGAATGTCATCTTGGGGCCTGGGATAGGGGTGAGGGAGGAGGTGTGGGGCCAAGTGTAGCATTTCCTGCGGTTGCAGGGGAAGGTGCCAGGTGTGGTGGGGTTGGAGGGCAGTGTGGAGCGAACAAGGGAGTCATGGAGAGAGTGGTCTCTCTGGAAAGCAGACAGGGGTGGGGATAGAAAAATGTCTTGGGTGGTGGGGTCGGATTGTAGATGGCGGAAGTGTCGGAGGATGATGCGTTGTATCCGGAGGTTGGTGGGGTGGTGTGTGAGAACGAGGGGGATCCTCTTTGGGCAGTTGTGGCGGGGGCGGGGTGTGAGGGATGTGTTGCGGGAAATACGGGAGACGCGGTCAAGGGCGTTCTCGATCACTGTGGGGGGAAAGTTGCGGTCCTTGAAGAACTTGGACATCTGGGATGTGCGGGAGTGGAACGTCTTATCGTGGGAGCAGCTGCGGCGGAGGCGGAGGAATTGGGAATAGGGGATGGAATTTTTGCAGGAGGGTGGGTGGGAGGAGGTGTATTCTAGGTAGCTGTGGGAGTCGGTGAGCTTGAAATGGACATCAGTTACAAGCTGGTTGCCTGAGATGGAGACTGAGAGGTCTCCCCACCTATACTCTCTCCACCTATCTTCTTTTCCCTCCATCTTCGGTCCGCCTCCCCCTCTCTCCCTATTTATTCCAGAACCCTCACCCCATCCCCCTCTCTGATGAAGGGTCTAGGCCCGAAACGTCAGCTTTTGTGCTCCTGAGATGCTGCTTGGCCTGCTGTGTTCATCCAGCCTCACATTTTATTATCTTGGATTCTCCAGCATCTGCAGTTCCGATTATCTCCGATACCATTCTCAATGTGCTTCTCTTTGGAGAGTGGAAATATAACAGCACTTCGACGGAACCTTTAGAATTCTAGAAGGGACAGGTTATTGCTTTTGGGCTTCAGGGTACAGTGGCTTTGCAATTCATTGACTACAAGTTAAAGATTTTCAGGCACATTGACAGGTACAATTTGAAAGATGTGACAAAAGATGTTTACCTTCCAGGTTTTTTTTCCTCTATAGGTCTTGAAATTGCACACAAAATTCCTGAAGTAAAGCTGCACACTTCATGTTCTATGTTCTTACAAGAGTTTGTCCCTGGAGAGTGGAAAAATGCTCAGTGTTGTGCCATTCCAGCTACATTCGCCGTGGCTCTGTTTTGGTTTCAAGTGATTTTGCGTTTGAAGGAAGAAAATGAAGGAACAGGTTAGGACCTTGCATTTTAACATTGAGCTCATGTAAGTACTTCATAATCTTGACGAAGAATGCCAAGTCACATACAACTATTTCAGCTCACTCAGCACAGCCACAAGTCTCCCCTTCCTCTTTGCAAAAATTTCCACTTAGTTCAATTCACAAACCCACTTTAGACAATTGAACAATCTCACTTCACGACAGTAAACAATATCATTGTATTCTGGTTCAAAGTCTTTCAATAGCTCCTTAAATGACAGGTGTTTAAAACACTACTTTTAGTAAAGCTAATGCTTAATGCTACTTTCAACATTGTGTTGCTCAGCCACAGTGACTGCACTCTCAGATTCTCTTGATAACTAAAGCCAGGTCCTATAATCAACTCATCCAAGTGAAGGGATCCATTTCTTTCTTCGTGAATACACTAATGGCTTCTGAGATACATTCACAACTGGAACATCTTCAGTAGTAAGACTTATTATTTTAAAGCATAACTGAAGCCCATGGAGTGCTAATGTAACCCTCTCAAAAAATATTATCCCCTTTGATGATGTCGTGTAATGCTGGTGAAGAAAGCAAACCCTCTTGAACTTCAAAATCTGTTGTGACTCCATTCACTAAGAGCACCGAGTGTCTGTTGTCTCATCAATAGTCTGAGAGTAGAACTGGAACTCAGTTGCAGAATCTTTCCAAGACTTCAGTATCCTAAGCCATGTGATTAATCTGATCTGACACAATCCTGTGAGACAAGCTCACTCTCTGTACTGATGTGAGTTTCTCTGCAGCCTGCAAATCTGTGGTCACAATGATCTACTCTTTCACAAACTATCTCTCTGAATGAAGCCTATGTTTTTGTGATGGGCTTCCTCACCACATAACTGGCTTGAATAATATTCTCCATCTCCTTTCTCGGTCTTGTAGTATTTGTTTGCTGTGTGCCCCAAATCAAACTGAAGTACTCTGATTTTATCCATGCGCAACCTACCTGTGAATTGCTTCATATTTGATGTGTTTCTTATCATAATGTTTTTCTGTGTTAACTTTCCTCATGACAGAGACTGCTTCGCCACTGAAATAACTCCATGGAGGCTAATACCTGTCACTAAGCTTCCCTTTATTTACGTAGACTCTGACCAGCCAGCTCAGAACCAGTCCCTATAGTGAGGACAACACCTGAGACTCCTGTTTATATCTATCAGCAAGGACTCCCTGATTGGTCCAGGTAACAGCCCCAGTCAGGGAATTCACATTCTATGAGATCCGCCTGGCTAACTTTGTTCCAATCACTCCATCCCTCCCCCCAATAAGTCCAGGGATGTAGGTCTGTTTTTCCTCTTGTAGCTTCTCCTGGCGGTCTTCATCCCAGGTCCAGTTCCTCTGACTCTGACGCGGGCGTTGGTGACGTATAACAGAACGTAGCCCATTTCTAATGCCCGGAAAGTCTTAGAAGAAATTCCTTCTCTTCTTCTTCAGACAGTAATAATATTGAGGCGGCGACATTGGCTGTATCTAACTTGGACTCTGATGTTTCTTTGATGCGAATCACAAGGGAGAACCCCATAGTTTCTGACAGGCCTCCTGGTTGTTGTGAGGGACCGGGTATGTTTTGCCCCTGTCCCATTTGTGAGGTAGCAGCTTTCACGTGTTGCACATGTTTACTCAGGACCACCTCGCTTATCTGGACTTTGTATGTAACGGGACCTGACCTCACCTTGAACCCAAACAGAGCCATTTCCATGATTTCAACAGCAAACTTCATCCCCTGATGTACACTGTCTCTCTCACTTAGAGGAGGCAAGTGGGCAGCATTGGCATTCCTGATGCCATTTCACCACACAACCCTCCCCCCTCCCTCCCCTGGGTGTGGGAAAATCAGCGTTAACCTGGTGTGGAGCCTTGTCCCCATCAGCAATTCTGATGGAGATATGCCTGTAGTGGCATAAGAGTTGGCCTGATAATCAAACACAGACCAGGACAGTTTGGTATTGAGTGAAACTGTAGGCAGTTTCTTTAAGCCTGCCTTCAAAGTTTGGATTGCTCTTTCCACCAGATCATTGGATGATGGATGGTATGAAGCTGTCCAAACGTGCTGAATGCCAGATAAAAACCAAAAGAACTGCAGATAGTGCAAATCAGGAACAAAAACAAAGTTGCTGGAAAAGCTCAGCAGGTCTGGCAGCATCTGTGACGGAGAAAACAGAGTTAACGTTTCGGGTCCGGTGACCCTTCCTTAGAACTCTTCTGAGGAAGGGCCACCGGACCTGAAACATTGATTCTGTTTTCTCCTTCACAGATGCTGCCAGACCTGCTGAGCTTTTCCAGCAACTTTGTTTTTGATGCTGAATGCCAGTGTGACGACCCTTGTGTTGCCCCCATCAACACCAGCTATTTAGTTTTGCCGGGATGAAATCTTTTTGTGTCTACAGTTGGATATTGCCAATGTTCACAAAGTTTGAAACCAGAGCGGACTCTTCCAGGAGATGCACCATTGGTGATGTATCTGCCAGTGAGAGGCACCTCAAGGCATCCATACCTGCCACTTGGCCTCATGCACAGTGTTCCAACTTATAACTGTAAACGCTGAACTCAGAGGACTTGCTGGTTTCCTCTAACTCCACGCTGTGTTATCCCTGACTCCTGCATTGGCAGTTCTTACTATCTCTGATATGCTGAATGCCATTCGGCTTTAGGAAAGACGCAAAATCTCTGCTGGTAAATGATATCTGATTGCCCGTGACCAATACTTCCAGGAGTCCTTGTACTGCAAAGGATATCCACAGCTTTACAATCGTCCCCCTGTGTTTGAACTCTATGCACATCCCATTACTTTGAATAGGCATTCATAATGACCAAGAACATTGAGACCATGAAAGGACCATCATAGTCGACGTGCAACTGAGTCCAGGGTTTACCTGACTGCTCCTATGAATATGGGAGAGCTGTTAGGGGTAATTTTTGTCTCTCACTGGCAGATACATCACCGATGGTGCATCTCCTGGAAGAGTAATTTTTGTCCTTGTTTGCACTCTGGGCACCAGCCCATGAGTGCAGCTAAGGAAGATCTAATCCTGGACACCAGACATAGTTTCTTGCCAACTTCCTCATTTTGGAGACCCCTGGATGACCCTGGTGGAGTTCTGGCAGTGACGTTTACTTGGTACAATCACTCTTGCTCCCCATAATAATATAATATCCTCTACAGTGATCTGACCTCGCCAAGTCCAGAACTCAGTTTCAGTTCTGGTTGTGATTACCCTTTTGTTGCCCCCATCAACACTGGCTGTTTTAGTTTTGTCAGGGTGAGATCTTTTTGTGTCCATAGTCAGATATTGTCAATGTTGACTGGAAAGTTGTCCAGATAGTTTAAAACCAGAATGGAGTCTTCCAGGGGTTTCACCATCAGTGATGTATCTGCCAGTGGGAGGCAGCTCAAGGCATCCACACTTGCCACTTGGTCTCATGCACAGTGTTCCAACTTGTAACTGTAAACACTGAAAATAAGGGCCCACCACTGACTTTGACCAGAATCTATAGGGGCATGGCCTGGTCTTCTTTAAGTAAGTCTAGCAGGGCTTTGTGGTCTGCTCCTGTTACAAATTTATGTTCGTAAAAGTATTGGTGGAACTTTCTCATACCAAAGATGATCACCAAACCTTCCTTCACTATCTGGGCATATCTTTCTTCAGATCAGGCAAAGTCCGGGAAGCATATGCTATTGGGCGTTCCTTTCCATTGAGCCACTGATGAGCCAACCCTATCCCACTACTGTATGGGGAGGCATTGCACATCAGCACTACATCTCACTTGGGATTGTAGTGGGCCAACACTTCAAACGGCAATAGCTGCTTTTTCACTCCCCTAGAGGCTACTTCTTGGCTCTGTGACCATTTCTAAGGCTGACCCATTTTCTATAGCAGGTGTAAAGGTGCCAGGATAGAGATAGAGGCCAGGTTACATATGAATTTTCTGTAATAATTCACCAACCTAAGCTTCAGTACAGACGTGGGAACCAGAACACCTTTGATCACTCTCACTTAATATTCAGGGTTAGCCCCATCTTGTTGACACTGTAGCCCAAGTAAGGTCAATTGGGGTGCCTGAAAGACACATTATACCCTTTTAAGGCTTATGTCCACATCAGAGAAATGTTTAAGCACTATTTACAAGTCTCCAGGTGCTGTTTATTGTTCTTCCTGGTTATTAACATGTCATCCAGATAAATAGCAACCTGGAATAGACGTTGTAAAATGCCCTCCATCATTTGCTGGAGAAGGGCACAGGCTGATGATGTCCCAAATAGCAGTCTTTTATATTGGTACAAAGCCTAATGAGTTTCATTTATGGCATATTTCTGGGACTCCTCATTTAGTCACAATTGTGGGTATGCATGGGTCATGTCTAGCTTTGTAAAAGACAGCCCCCTGCCAGTGTGCATACATGTCCTTTATATGAGGAAATGGTATTTATCCAGCTATGAAGAGTAGTCTACTATTTGTTTAAAATCTTTATGAATGCGAACTGACCCATCAGGTTTCACAACTGATATGACTGATGCTGCCCATTCTGCAAAATGTATTGGTTTGATGATTCCTTCACTTACCAGCCTCCTGATTTCCACCTCTAATTTTGTCTGCAAGGCAAATAGCACTAAGCGGGCCTTGCAAAATCATGGAATTGTTTTCTGGTCAACATGCGAGGTGGCCTTGGCTCCTTTGAGAGTCACTAGACGTTCCTGAAAATCTTCCAGGTATTTAATTAGGACATTACGCAGGCAGCCAGTTTCTAATCAGAAAATGTTGAGCCAGTCAAGCTGAATCTTTCTCAAACAATTCTGCCCCAATAATCTTGTGCCTGAGGCTTTAACTACTGTCAGAGGTAAATGAAACAAATGAGTCTCATAGTAGAGAGGAACCAAAGTCGTACCCTTAATCTGTAACAGTTCACCAGTGTGTATTCTCATTCTGGCCAAGATCTTACACAAGCTTAAGGGTTGAAGTGCAGAGTGAATCTTGATAAAGACTGGCTCTGCAATCACTAATACACCTGCTCTGATATTAACTGGCGCTAGAATTTGGGTGACAATTTAAACAGGCGTTGATTTTGATTGGTTCTGATTTGGAGGTTGCGAAGAAATTTAACGGTTCTAAATCACATATAGGTGCGCTTTCCAGGGTGCACCCTCTCCTGGATACCAGCCTATGAGTTATCTTACTGAAGACAGGCCTTGTAGAACTACCTTGCTGTCTCTACTCTATATACCAGCAGCAACTACAATGACATGCTGACCTGCATCCTGAAGAATATTTTAGTTATTTGGGTGAGTTTTGGGGTTTTGCTGTGGGCTGGCGTAGGCGCCCTGTGTTCAAGATATGTCCTGTTTGAGGTTGTGCAATTTCTACAATCAAGCAGTGCCCCCTCTCCCCCAAGCTCAGTCGGATAGGTGAAGGTGTGCACATGCATCGGGACACTCTATAACTCACATGTTTTACTTGCTGCATTTTCTAATGATAAAGCCAGTTGTAGTGCCTGTTTGAAGTCCAGTTGGGCTTCAGCTGGTGGGCGCTTTGCATGGTTACATCATTAATCCCACTCTCATCACCACTGAAATAACTCCACAGAGGCTGGTGTCCTGTCACAATGTCACCCTTTACCTGCACGTGCTCTATACATGGACCCTGGCCAGCTAGCTCAAAGCCAGTCCTTAAACTAAGGAGAATCCCTGACCCTCCTGCTTATATCTGTCAATCAGGACTGCCTGATTGGCCCAGGTTAACAGCCCCAACAAGGGAACTCATACTCAATGAGATTTACTTGGCCAACCTCGTTCCAATCACTACATCCACAAATCAGGATCACGGGCTTGCATTTCACCTCCACAAAATAAAAGCTGCTTGTCCACTTTTCATTAGAAGCACCACACTCTGTATCGGCTTATCTTCTCTCGTTCTCTATAAGCATTTTGTAGTCATTCTATGGGGTTCCTTCCAAGTTAGACCTCTGCTGATGCTCCTCTGCATTTCCTGACCCTGCACTCCTCCAAAGTGTAGAGCTGGATGAACACAGCAGGCCAAGCCCCATCAGAGGAGCAGGAAAGCTGATGTTTTGGGTCTAGACCCTTCTTCAGAAAGTCCTCTGAAGTCCTCTAAACTCCTCCAAAGTCCTCTGTCACTGCTGGTGGTGGGTCCCAAGGCTTCTAGGCTGCTCTCCTCCAATGTACTTTGGTGCTCCTTCTTTGCCAATGCTTTCTGTGTTATCAAACTTGCTGTTAGGCAATGGTGCCATTTCTGCTCTGCACCTTTGCATTTACCCTACGATATTTCCAACGGTTGTGGGAGGCTAGGTTAAAATGAGCAACAAGCCGCGTCCAGTTCCGATATACTTAAAAGACGAGACAAATTCAATGATGTAGCAAATACTCTTTTTGAACACTCTGTGGCAACATGTTATTGCTCAGATTTGTTTCAATTAAATCCGCATCATGCCTATAGAGTTGTATCAGCTACATGTATGAATAATGTAACAGTACTATATCATTAAGAATTGTACTTTGCATTTTTTTATAACGAAGAGTGGTTGAGACTAAGGTGTTAAGCAGTATGCTCAAAGCTAGTAACGTAATCAGCTTGTGAGGCCTTGGGATGTTTTTTTAAAAAATGATAAAATAGAAGCAATCTGAATGGTTGGGATCGAAATCCCACAGAGCCAGAATTTTTAGTTTTAGCTTTTAGGAGTTGCTGGAGTCTTGAAGCTGGATATGGGAGCTTTTATACATCTCTGTATTATAAAAACCGGAGCTTCTCTTCCAGCTGCTAGAATTGTATGTGAGAAAATCTATTTTACTGATTTTGCCCTTGCCAAGGGCATGTATATGGAATGTTACTATAAGGGAACTGTTAATATGTTACTGTGTTAAGCATTTCAATAAAGTTACAGTTAAGCCAATTCTTTTCTTTTGTTCTTATTTTGCCTGTATTTTAATTGGAGTGTAAAATAATGTGTGTTTTGTTCCAAGCCAGGTAGTTTGACCAATTGAATTGTATATGGAACACAATGCCTTATACATGCCTTTTAAAAAAAAGACTATCTTTTTAATATATTTTGAGGGTTTAGCCTGGTCTATAACAGTAAAAAAATGCATCTGATTAATTTAACAACCTTGTTAATTCACTAATTCTTATTCTGGCACAACTAATCAGATCAGTAGTTTGCAGATATGCTTTAAGTCTCACTCAAAGGAAACGGGATATATCTTTTTAATGAATATTCACACAGCAGCGTTCAGTTCTTGTCAAATGGACAATGTGAAATCTCAACAAATTTCAGAGGCTGTTGAACACAGAATACCAATTAGATGGGTGGTTCAGCAAATATCTGACAGTACTGATCAGGGAATCATCATGGGTTAAAATGAGCTGGCGGAAATGACAGAAGAAATTAATATAGGAGCCACATTTGTCCATGGGCTGTCTTTAGCAGATTGGTGCTTGGTTATTCTTCGTTACAATAACCAGCAGAAAAAATATGGCAGGAGGAAAGAGCACTGCTAGGAGATTTTAAAACAAGCATATTACTGGACAGAAATGTTAGCTGATAAAAGGATTCCTATCGTTCTGATTGTTTCAGACACCCCTTCTGCTGAAATACATATTGCTAGTTCTATAATTTTTATGCATTTGGTGCTCAACTAAACAGAGAGATACTGAGTTCGACCTTGGCTTATGGTTGCTGTGAGCTATTTCTGTCGTAAGTGATCCACACATAGCTGCCACCAACATTCTGAACCTCACTAATCCTCGAGACCAGTAGCAGAAATTCTGAGCAAAGACAAAGGACAACCAGATAAAGATCTATCAGTACTATAGGCAGGTCACAGGAGGAGATAAAATACCCCTGACCATTGTGTCATTGAGAATAACTGAAAAAAGCTCCTCAAATTAAAGTGGATTTGACAGGGCTGCTGTGTAAGAATGTGAAAATAAAGGTTATTTCCTTGAGGTGATTTTGTTCCATCAGAGCAATAGTTTGTAGGAGATGCCAAATTATTGTGGGCATTTTTGCATTGCAGTCTCATTTTTGTTTAACATGATCATGGTCATATTTTGCTTCGGGGTTCAATGTACATGAACTGAAGCTATTTTAAATATTTAAAATTCATTTGGATAACATTTAACATGTAGATTTACTGTTAATCAGCTCTAAAGAATAATCGATGTACCCAAAATGTTAACTCTGATTTCACTCCACTGATGTTGCCAGACCTGCTGAGCTGTTCCAGCAACTTCTATTTTTGCTTCTCATGTAGACTTACTGCTCTGTTTCAAAAAATAATAGCTTTATATCCATCTAATCAAGTTATGTTTCCATCTGAACTTTTTGTTCACACTCTCTCTCACACGCGCGTGCGCACACACAGAGACACACGCACACGCACATGCACACACACAGACAGAGACACACACACACACACAAACACACACACACACACACACACACACACACAGTTCTACTTGTTTTTGCTGGGCTAGAAGGGGCAGCATACATTTTTGTGAACACTCCCCTTGATTTCTATGCATTTTCTGCAATGTTGGAAAAAGGTTATTCACAACGAAAAATAGAGGGTAAGTAAGGAGATTTTTTTTAATGTGCCAGTTTGTGGTGTAAGGGCTTGAAAGGTTTTAAAAGTGTTAATGTCAGGAAAAGTGTGTGAAATGATGCCAGAGATCACATGGGAAGGAGACATCATGTAGACTTCAAAGGAACCAGGCCTACCCTGTGAGGTATGGAACAAACTAGTTTATAGTAAAATACAGAAGACTGTGTCATCTATACTCACCAGACGTAAGAGTGAGTGGCCTCCACCTCAATCCTTAGAACAGTTATAATTTACAATGTGCTGCCTAGAAGGAAATTGGATAAATGTTAAAAGAATAAACACCACAAAGTAATGGGGAAAGAGCGAGGGAGTGGAACAATAATGGCTCTTTCAAAGAATCAGCATGGATACAATGGGCTGAATGCCTTCCTTGTTAGTGATAACACAGTGTGGAGTTATCTCTGATTCCAGCATTGGCAGTTCTTATGGCCTCTTCCTTTTTAGTGAAATGTTCTCTGATTGTAAGAAATGAGCAGTTGACAATCAATCTAATAGTGACTGGTCAGCTTCTATAGTTAGTGTTTTTTTTGGCTTGATGATATAGGATTCTCCTAATAAATGCTCCACTTTGTAGAATTTCCATTTTGTTACACATAACATATATTATAGAAGTAAAATTAATGAAATTACGTAAAGTTACTTAAGCCTCTGGCTTGTTTAGAAACATCCAGCACAACCTAGTGAATTCGACATTTTATGAAAAACATTGCCTTCGATTCTACAAAAATGCTAAATGAGAGAGATGAAAAAAGAAACAGAAATGTTGTTAACTCTTGATTACTACAAACCTTACAGATTTTTAATGAAAATCATATGATGCATCATTCATATTGACCAGAGATATATTTGCAACTTTTCAGCATTGCATCTGATTTCAATTGCTTGTGTGCAAAGGGAACTTGATTTAGACATCATCACACAGGAAAATCTGCATTTTTGAAAATGTTTCAATTCTTTTTTCGGTTTTGAATCTTAAATGTACACTGCTCAAATGAAGTCAATTTAGTTTCTGCTGATATTTCCTTTGTTTCCTTGTCCAATGCTGCAGTTATAGTTTAGCAGCTTAGCTTCAGTTTATTCCCATAAATAAGAAAAATAATAATTATCTTACACTACCTACTGGGCATAAATACACTAATGACAAAGGCCACTGATTTTCCTGATAAAATCGAATGCTGTGGATACTGGAAATCAGAAACAAACAGAAAAAGTGCTGAAGAAACTCAGCAGGTCTGGCAGCATCTGCAGAGAGAAATGGAGTTAATGTTTCAAGTCCAATATGACTCTTCTTCCGAACCAAAGTGAGCTCAAACTGAACAGTTCTGAAGACAAGTCATACTGGCCTCAAAATGCTAACTCTGTTTCAGTCCACTGATGCTGCCAAGTATTTAAAATAAAACTCAGTCACAGGATAGGGGTATTGCTAGTTAGGCTGTCATTTATTTCCCAACCCTAATTACCCAGAGGGCAATTAAGAGTCAACCATATTGCAGTGAACTGGAGTCAGATGTAGGTCAAACCAGGTAAGGACATTAATGAATCAATTAGGGAACTAGGTCTCTCCAAGAATTGACAATGGTTTCATGGTCATCATCAGACTCTTAACCCCAGGTTTCTACTGAAATCAAATAGCACCATCTGGCATGGCAGGATTGAAACCAAGGTCCCTAGAACGTTACCTGGATTAATAGTCCAGAGATAATATCACTAGGCCATTTCCTACCCAGCATTCCCTGCCTTTGTTAATGATTCCTCTGAGTTTAATGGGATCTCAAACCAAAGCAGACTTAAGTATTAACTGAATCAGTCAGTAGACATTGCAAATTAACTTTGAGCATTGGGATCTTATTTCCTTTCTGAACTTTCTGATAATGAGGGTTGGAAGATTGATCTGTCTCTCTTCCAATAAGTCCTTCCCGTTGCTTATTGAAACAACTACCCCCTTCCCTAGGATGGGTTTTTAATCAGACAGAACCACACAGAAAAAAGATTTAAAAAGGCAACCAAATGCTTTGACAAACAAGTAGGTTTTAAGGAGCAACTTAAAGACAAACAGAGATCGAAGCTGGTGTGTGTGTGTGTGTGTGTGTGTGTCTGAGGCAGGGGGAAACTCCAAATCTTAAGGTCCAGACAGTTGAAGACATAGCAATCAATGACAGTGTAGTGATTTGAACCAAGTGGACCTGGTTGGCTATGAGGTCATTGATCGGAGTTGTTCACCTGGGCCAATGAGGAGAGCCTTGGTTGACCAATATAACCAGGAGATTGGATTCTCCACAGTTGAGAATGGAATCTGAGCTGGCTGGCCACAGCCAACGTACTAAGCACAGTAAATAAAGAATGACAATGATGGGATGCCGGCCTCTGTGCTGTTACTTCAGATGGCATGAACAAAAATCAGGGATAAGTGAGAATCCAGAGCTTAGAGTGTTGCTATGTTGGTGGGCATTAAGAACATAAGAATCAGGAGCAGGAGTGGGCCTTCTGGCCCTTCGAGCCTACTCTGCCACTCAATAAGATCTTGGCTGATCTTTTCATTGCCTCAGTTCCACTTAACCACCGTCCCACCATAATCACTGATACCTTTACTGTTCAAATAATTATCTATTTTAGCTTTAAAAATATCCAATGAGAAAGCCTCAACTCCTTCGCTGGGCAGGGAATTCCATAGATGCACATCCCTCTGGGTGAAGAAGTTCCTCGTCAATTCAGCCCTAAACCTGCTCCCCCTTAATTTTGAAGCTATACTCTGTTGTTCTAGTTTCACCTGCCAGGGGAAACATCCTCCCTGCTTCTATCTTATCTAGTCCCTTCATAATTTTACATGTTTCTATATGATCCCCTGTCATTCTTCTAAATTCCAAAGAATATAATCCCAGTCTATTCAGCCTCTCCTCATAAGCCAACCGTCTCAACTCTGGAATTAACCTAGTGAATCTCCTCTGCACTCCCTCCAGTGCCAGTACAACGTTTCTCAAGTAAGGAGACCAAAATTGCACAAAGTACTCCAGGTGTAGCCTCATTAGCACCTTATACAGCTGTAACATAACCTCCCTGCTTTTAAACTTAATCCTTCTAGCAATGAAAGACAAAATTCCATTTGCCTTCGTAATTGCCAGTTGAACATGCAAACCAACCTTTGATTCATGCACAGGGTTACCCAGGTTCCCGTGCACAGCAGCATGCTGCAATTTTTTTACTGTTCAAATTACAATCCCTTTTATTGCTATTCCTACCAAAATAGATGACTTCACATTTACCAACATTGAATTCCAACTGTCAGACATTCACCCACTCACCTAAACTATCTATATCTCTCTGTAAACCTCCAGAGTCCTCTGTACCCTTTGCTCTACCACTCATCTTAGTGTCATCTGGCAACTTTGACACACTACACATGATTCCCAACTCCAAATCATCTGTACAAATTATAAACAACAGTGGTCCCAACACTGATCACTGAGGCACACAACTAGTCACTGATTGCCAACCAAAACAGCACTCATTTATCCCCATTCTTTGCTTCCTGTAGGTTAATCAATCCTCATTCCATCCTAATACATTGCCTGTAACACTGTGCACCTTTATCTTATGCAGCAGCCTTTTGCATGGCATCTTGTTGAATGCCTTTTGGAAACCTAGATACACTATATCTACTGAATCCCCATTGTCCATTGCGCTCATAATATCTTCATCAAATTCCAGAAAATTGGTCAAGCATAATCTGCCTTTCATGAACCCATGCTGTGTCTGCCCAAGTGGGGCAATTTCTATCCAGATGTCTAGCTTTTTTTTCGTTGATGATAAACTCAAGCATTTTTCCCACTACAGAAGCTAACTGGCATGTAACTCGCTATCTTTTGTCTACCTCCTTTTCTGAACAGTGGTGTCACATTGGCTGTTTTCCAATTTGCTGGAACTGCTGCAGATCTAGTGAAATTTGGAAAATTACCATAAGCGCATTTGCTGTTGCTCCTTTTAGAACCCTATGATGCATTCCATCAGGGCCAGGACACTTGTCTACTTTTAACCCATTAGCTTGCCCAATGCTACCTCTTTAGTGATAATGACCATGTCTAGATCCCCACCTTCCTCTGTCTCTTTGTCATCAATCACTGGCAAATTTTCATGTCGTCCACTGTGAAGGAAGACCTAAACAAAATATCTGTTCAATGTCTCAGCTATTTCCTCATTTCCCGTTACTAAAGCCCCCTTCTATTCCACTAAAGGGCCAATGTTACCTTAGTCATTCTTTTTCATTTTATATATTTATAGAAACTTTTGCTGTCTGTCTTTATTTTCTGAGCTAGCTTAGCTCATAATCTATATTCCTTTTCTTTATTTCCGTTTTTGTGCCTTTCTGTTGACCTTTAAAGTTATCCCAATCTTCCAGTTTCCCACCAGTCTTTTCCACTTTGTAGGCGTTATTTTTCAATTTGATAGCCTCCCTTATTTCCTTAGGCATCCATGGCTGGTTACCCCTTTTCCTACAGTCCTTCCTTTTCACTGGTGTATACTTCTGCTGACCACTTTGAAAAATTGTTTTGAAAGTCTTCCAGGGTTCCTGAACATTCCCACCATAGAGTCTTTGCTTCCAGTCTACTTTAGCCAACTCCTCCCTCACCCTTTTGTAGTTTCCTTTGTTTAAGATGAGGACCCTGGCATTAGATTTTATCTTCTTACTTCCCATCTGCATTCTAAATTCAACTAAATTCAATCTCTCCTTCCAAGAGGATCCCTAACTATGAGATCATTATTCCTGTCTAATTACACAGGACCAGATCGAGGAAATCTCCCTTCCATGTTGTTCCATTACATACTGTTCAAGTAATCTATTGCAGATCCATTCCATGAACTCCTCCTCACGGCTGCCTTGACTGACCTGGTTCAAGCAATCAATATGTAAATTAAAACTCCCCATGATAATTGCTGTACCACTTTTACAGGCATTAGTTATTTCTTTGTTTATTATCCATCTCAAAGTGATGCTTTTATTTGGTGGCCTATAGCTTAAGTCTATCAGTGGCTTTTTCTTCATAGATTTTCTAGTTTCCACCCAAATGGATTCAACCTTATTCTCCATAGAACCTATGTCATCTCTCACTACCACCCTGATGTGGCCCTTAAATATCAGGGTAACACCACTTCCCTCACCTTCCTGTCTGTCTTTCTGAATAGCATAATACCCCTGGATATTTGATTCCCATCCTGCAACTATGTCTCTGTAATGGCTACTAAATCATATTCATTCGCAATAATTTGTGCTGTTAAATCATCGACCTTGTTTCGAATGCTATGAGCATTCAAGTAAAATGCATTTATGCTAGTTTTTACACCATCTTTTTGAATTCTAACATCTCCATCAGTAATATCTCCTGAGTTTTTCTTCCTCTTAACTTCCTTCATAGTCTCGATATTGTTAAACCTTCCTGTATAAATGTTAACCTGTTGTTTCCTTTTCTATTTACAATCATATTTCCTGTCTTCTTCCACCCATTTCACTAGTTTAATTAGAGACATATGGAAGGGAAAAAAAGGATATGAACAAAACATTGCATTTTTTTCTATCAAGATATGAGGGGTTGGGTAGGAGTTCTTGATCAGCAAGCACAGGAAAGATGGAGGAGCAATGTTATATTGTTCCTTTGAGAGAACCAAATGCGGATACACTGGCAGGGGAGGGAGTAACTCAGCATTGTAGCACTTTAGTCCAAGGAATTGTCCAGAGATGACTTTGTACTGTAATAAACCCTCAAAAAATCTCGACGTAAATAGTCTATCATTTGTGCTGCACTGTACAAAGAAAGCAGAACATACAAGGCAGTGATACAACTTGAAGATTGAAGGGAGAAACAGCAGACAAGATTCAAACACACTTCAGAAGTCAAAAATTTCACACAGTATCAAAGTAGAGAACATAGCTTTTTTCACAAGCTATGAGTACCTCTGAGCTGGACAAAAGTAGAATGCAAACAGGCAGCCAGCTGATTCAAAATTAAACTACGTCCAAGTTTAACGGACTGATGAGAGCAATCTTCATGCTGAACAATAGAAAGAATGTGCCTATATTCAGATAAAGGAAACCATCAGACTGCAATCAGAAACAGAACAAATTCAATGGAAAATTAAAATCAGTAAAGATGCACAAAGTGCAATGTTGGAGTGTACAAGGCACAAGGAAAAATAAAAGTGGCAAGGACAAAAAAAAAGCAGAGAACACAGCAGAAACACTTCTGAAGGTTTTTGCAGAGTGTCTTCATCGTCAAAGATGATAAGCAATCTTTAAAAACACTGATAGTAGTTGGAAATGGGGGATTATACAGAATCAATAATTGGCCTTATTAGAAGAACAGAACGATCCTGCAAAGATATGGAAAACAGTAAAAGATCAGCTTCATGTAAGAGAATATTTTGGAATTCATCTCTTACAGTCGATATCCTCTAGGCAGCGGCCCAAGAAGCTATGGATCATTTTGTTAGTAAATGCCTTAACAAAGGCAACACATGCAATGTTTCAGAGACTGTAACATCAGGAGAGATAATGGAGTTGGTGATTGTCTTATCAGAGATGAGATTCCAGCTGATGTTGGTGCTGGGCAAGTCAGATTCCAAAATGAAATTTAGCTTGATTGATCATATTTTGCTATTTAGTCTTTCACTGAAACATAAGCGCACAAGGCTGCAGGTTTGCTTCTAACAATAAACAGATGTGTATTCCACAAAATAAATAACAATAAAATAAAACAAACCAATGAATAAGACTACATGACCATACAGCCCATCAAATTTGCTCTACCATGTAAAAGCTATTAGATTAGTCTATATTAATCACACACTTTTCATCACAGCACCTATCAAAGCTTTCTAAACAGACATCTTGGTTCAAAAAAGAAAGATCACAGCACGTATTCAATGCTAACTGATGGCAGAAAATATGAAGATATTGTCGCCAGTCATCAGTATCAGTAAGCTCTAGGTGGAGTCAAAAACAGTGGCATTGTTGCCATGGTACAAAGAGAAAGCAAGCTACATGTTAAGTGTCTGTGTCATATCCACTGTGAAGCTGTCCTGTATTCCAGGTTCTGTGCAATGCATGCAATGCAAATAGACATCAAGTTACTTATGCATGGAAGCTGGCTCCAAAGATGCAGCCACAGGGTTCAGCAGGATTCAAGCAAACATAGAACAGATGCAATAGAATGGCAACTGTAGCAAGAGCCAGACATTGATAGGAATATAAGCTGATACACATTATCCATTGTGTGAATCATCACACAGGCTTGTGTTGTTCAATTAAGGAAGATTGTCACAGGAGTGCCCATTCAAAGTTCCACTAAGTAGGGAATGGAATCCTCTGTTCACAGGAGCGAAATTTCTCTCCAAGCTGGGTGCTAAACATGGAAATCGGTCTGTAAACTTCGACAAGGAACCTTAGGAAGTCACCAACTTCAGAAGATCACTTGGAATGCACTATTTCTAGACCCCACCTTTTGATTTATTTGCTAATTAAGATCTATTAGAGCATCGTAACAGCAGAATTGCAGAGTGTGTGCCTGGATGCATATGCATTCCCAACAATTTTGTGCTAATGGACAAAACCAAGAAGAGCATGGTAGGAGCCTTCACTCACTATGGCTGTAACTCACACAGAAGGGTTTATGATCAGCAGCAAGAAGTGCTAAGTGAATGTAAGGCTTTATACATTTGGGTTGCAAAGTCTATCCCAAACCAGGCAACGTCATAAATATGAATCAGAGGACAAAGAAGATCTACAGAAAAGCCTCAGATTCTTCAGCTTCTTGGTACCATTAAAGTCTTAGTGGATGATCCTTTTTTTTAGCAATGACCCCAGTTCTAGATTCTCCCACCAGTGGAATCATCCTGTTCCCATCAATTTTGCAGGATCTTGTATTAATTCACCTCTTCCATGCTCTAAACTGCAATGGACACAAGCTTAGTCTGCCCAGTCTTATAAGACAATCCATTCAATCCAGCAATTGGCAAAGTAAACTTTCTCTGAACAGCCTGCAACATATTTACACCTTTATATATGAAGATCAATATTGTACACAGTACCTCAGATACTGTCTCACCAACGCCTTGTATAATGGAAGCATAACTTCTTTGTTTTTGTATTCCATTTCCATCACAATAAGTATTAGCATTCTATATTTTTTCCTAATAATTTCAGATAACCTTTCTCCATTTATGTACTAGGACATCCAGGTTTCTCTGGGTCTCAGAGCTTTGCAATTTCTCTCCACCCAGAAAATATACTTCTTTTTTATTCCCCCTTGCCAATGGCCTTTTTCCCATTTTCCAACATTTCCTTCATTAGCTAGATCTTTTGTCCACTCAACTAACCTGACCTCTTCACAACTTACTTTCCTACTGATCTTTATACGACCAGCAAAGTTAGCTGCCATACCTTTGGCCTCTTTGTTCAAATTATTATGACATTTGGAAAGAAT
This sequence comes from Stegostoma tigrinum, assembly GCF_030684315.1. NCBI lineage: Eukaryota > Metazoa > Chordata > Chondrichthyes > Orectolobiformes > Stegostomatidae > Stegostoma > Stegostoma tigrinum. The sequence continues at coordinate 26,392,093 of NC_081359.1, read as the reverse complement.
TGAGATGACAGAACTAATACCTGTAGCAAACCACTCGTTGTCTTGCCAACAAGAAAATAAGCCATTTAAGCTTCCTCTCTGTTTCTGGCTAACCAGTGAAACCATGCCAACATGCTACCTACTAGACCATGACATTTTAATTTCTACAGTAACCTTTGGTGTTCTACTGTACAAATTCCATCTCAAAGTCTAAATACAGGACATCTGCTGGTTCTTCTTTATTCACTGCATCTGTTACTTCTTCAATGAACTCCAATAATTTAACCTCGGATTATCTAGGATTATCAGTGAATCCCAAAGGCAAGAGAAGAATCATGGAGTGAAGGGGCATGAGGGAAGGAGAAAGTAGCCATCAGCAAGAGCAAAAAGGCACCTAGTTTGCCTCTCCCTTCCTCCTTACTAACTCTCTCAATCACCTCTGAGCCCCCATCTCTGTGAGCTGGAAAGAAATGCAGGAGAGTTTGTTTGTTCAGGTCCCACCAACACACCTTCTCCAAATCCCACTACTGGATTACTACCAGTGGCAGCAGGATGATATCCTTAAGAGAGAGTTAATTGAACACTTGAATACTGCATTTGGCAGTGATAGGGTTAAGGTTTCTTACAACACTGTCCATGGCCCATGGATTTGATCTAGGTAGAGGCAGGAAAGTGGTGGGCTCACCACTGTCGTGCTTGACTTGCCTCCCAGCCACACAAATTGCCACAGGAAGAGTGTTAATTTTTGCCCAGGGATGGCGATCAGATACAATCACAAAAATTTACCGCTCCCACTCATAACCTTCTGGTAACGTTGCTAAGGAACTCCACTGGTCACAAAAAATAACCACTGCAAGGTAGTTAGTCCCTCATGAGTAGGTAGCAGAGGGTAGCACAAGACTAGTAGCACATCCAGTCCTGCACCTTTGCTTTCCCCACAGCATGATGTAATATTCTCTTCTTTATTAATTTAATAATCAATAGGTCCTTGATCCATATTCATTGATACTGTAAACTAACAAAGGATTATTGATCTCAGTCTTTAAAAATTACATTTGACACCGCCAAAGCCATTTGAAAGTAAGTACTTCCGAATCCACTGTTGTTTGTATGATGAAATATTTTCTGTCTTCACTGCTAAGTGCCCTTCATTTTCCTTTAAGATAATGCTGACTTCATTGCTCTTGATCTCATCAACCAGAAGGTAGAATTTCACTGTATGTTCCCTATCAGTACTTTTTTTCCTTTTCAGGATTTGATTAAATAACTCCCCCAACCTTCTGCATTCAACAACAATGCAGCAAATGAACACAAATTTTCATCATTACTAACCATTTAACCTTTTCTGGTTGATTTGCAATTTTGCCTGCATTTCTATACTCAATTACTCTTGTATGTAAAAGAGCTGTAGACTAACCTTTGATTTTATCCAGTTTTTAGTTCTTTCAAAGTTACATTTAACATGTACTCAACTCCTTTTTTTTCTCTATTTCGTTAACTTTGTACCTTTAGAAATCAATTTCTTTACTCCTTTTTTTGTTATCACTTTGCTGGAGAATATCCTCCAGAGGCCCTGGGTTCAATGAGGTGATCACATTTTATCTATCAGTCTGGAGAATATAAAGCAGTAGATTAATTGATCCATTTCATCCTTAAACTAGGCTAAGCCCTGGCCACATTTTTAGTAGGAGTTCACAGGGTAGCCCTTAGGAGAGTGTTATAAAGCAGAGAATAACCCCTCCACCCCCACTGATAGCTAAAACTGAAACACCCAGCGAGGAGGGCCTTGCCCTTTAATCTGTGAAAAATGGTGCAACCTGCCTTTCCGCAACTTCTAGTGGTTAAATAAATTAAACCCCTGATACTGACTTTATAATCAACTAGTACGATTTACTTATCTAACTCTAACAATGATCAAACTAATTAAATTATTGACAAACCACTTAAACCCTTTCTAACTACTAACTACAAGGAGTAAAACAAGATTCCATTGGTATGCTGTTTGAATAAATATAAGTCCAACTTATATAAAGTAAAATTTAAAAATTATAACTTAGTCACTTGAAATTACAGCCAGGTTATGGCCTTTGGAATGTTCTGCTTCTTCTCCTTTGACCTTCTGTCAAGAACACTTTTTCCTTCAAATTCTTATGTCAGGAACACCTTCGTTGTCAAATTCTTTTGACAGGTACTTTAACTAGTTATGCTGTAGGTAGCTTTAATTTAGGTTGTGTGTACCCTTAAGCTTAGAGAATTCTGTGAGAGCCAGTGATTCTTTATTTTAGAGCTGTGAGCTCTTCTCTTGGCAGATGGCAGTTGGCACTACCCTGATTTTCCAAATGCCATCTTCTTGATGACATATCAATCTCTTACAAAAGGATCGATGCTATGTTGTCAAAACCATCAGATTTAAATTTAGTTTTTTTTGTCATCTAAGGGCCGAGTTTAAATTAATTGGCTAAATTCATACCTTGCTGTCTTGATAGCAAAACAGAACTGCAGCTTGGCCTACTGGCCATACAGTCTTTTGATACAAATGTTACAGTTCAGGTGCTCTGTGCACCTGCAAACCCACAGACATCCTTTTTGAATCTCCAAGCATAGGAAAACACATCATCTTTCAAAGGGACCACACACCGCTTTCCCCAAAGCATTTTACAAACACCAACATTTTACAAACACCAAATTCTATCAATCTGCCTCTTTATCCACATTTATTCTACCCAACTTCAGAAATAAGTGACAGGCCTACTTTATTCCCTCCCTGTGCAAAAATACATTCTCCTTATTGGAATTAGAGAGCAACAAAGAACAATACAGCGCAAGAACAGGCCTACAGCCTTCCAAGCCTATGTCGACCCATTTTTCCCTTCCATACTAAAACTGTCTTCATTTACTCGATCTGTATCCCTCTAATCCCTTCTTATGCATGTATTCTTTCAGCTGCTTCTTAAATGCTGCTATTGAGTCTGCTTCCACCATCTCCTCTGACAACACGTCCCAGGCACTCACCCTCCTTTGGGTGAAAAACGTGCCTCACATATCTCTTGTAAATTTTGCCCCTTACACCTTGAACCTGTGTGCCCTAGTAATTGACCTCTCCACCCTGGAAGAAAGCCTTGCACCTTCCACTCTATCCATGCCATTCACAACCTTATAAACTTCTATCAGATCGCCCCTCAACCTCCCGTATTCCAGTGAAAACAAACCCAGCCTATCCAACTCTTCTTCATAGCTACAATTCCCCATACCATCCTGGCAAACTTTCCTTCTGGCATTTGCAATACTTTAAAATGCTGTCCTTTGGTTACTTCCAGTGATTGGAAATGCCATTACCTCTTTCAGTTTTCTCATTTGAACAACCCTATAAAATCTCCACAGCAGATGATAAGGAGATTCCTAGAGAATGCTTTTCCCAGTGTCTGTGACAGTGCAGTCAAATTTAATGCTGCTTACTGTTCCATAAAAGTGTCTGAAAAGGCTGCAGGATACGTTAAGCATCATTTACCATGATAATGTCATTTAGACTTGTGTTCAGAATAGCTTCGGACCTCAAGATGTGCAACCTAACCGCCAGATCCTCCTCCTATTCTTGATAGGGCAGGATGGTGGCTCAGTAGTTAGCACTGCTACCTCACAGCACCAGGGGCCCAGGTTCAATTCCACCCTCAGGTGACTGTCTGTGTAGAGTTTGCACATTCTCCCCATGTATGTCTGGGTTTCCTGCAGGTGCTCTGGTTTCCTCCCACAGTCCAAAGATGTGCAGGTTAGATAGCTTGGTGATGCCATATTGCCCGTAGTGTTCAGGGTTATGTAGATGAGGGGGATGGGTCTGTTGGGATGCTCCAAGGGTCAGTGTGGACTTGTTGGGCTGTAGGCATTCTGTGAATGTGCAATGTCACTTATATTTAGTCACTAACATGCAATAAATTACTTCTTGTTGAGTAGAAGACCCTCTTCCAGCTAGAACAGTAAATGCTTTCCTCGACTAAATGAGACCAGCAGGACTGAAAATCCCAACAGTTAAAGGGGACATTAGCAACAAACTTACCTGCACATGCAGTAATTACCTACTCTATTACAAAGATATACAGGTCATGATTTTACTTCTGAAAATACCACTTTGTCTGCTCCTGAATTCATGTAAAACTTCACATAGCACCCACTAAGGCACACTCAAATGACTGCATGATCATAAACTGTCCACTTATGTGCCAATTACATGCAACATTATACAACATACTGCAGACATCTGGTGAGTCCCAGTATTTTAGTTAACATCTGGAAATAAATAATGGAAACTGTTTGGCATCTTATGCCATACAAAACCTTAAATCTACACTGTTGCTGTTGATAAACAATAACTGGCATAGAAATGGCAAAGTACAAAATGGAATAAAAGCAGATATTTATGCTCTAACAAACCAAAGGAAGTGGACCAATAATTTATTGCTTGACATTGATCTGGTAACTTCCAAACAGTTTGCTAAAATTAAATTGATACACTATAAAAAAACCCTGACCAAATATGATTCAGATACCCATGTGTATTCCATTAAAAATCACAGCCAAATAAATACCCCAATTAAAATTTTTTACAGCGCAAAATTGATGCTTCCAACAGAGCATTACAAACCAGCTAATAAATTGGACTTAAGTTCATTGAAACAAAGCCTGGCATAATGTTGTCAATTCACAGATATGTATTTTGAGAACTTTACAGCAATATTGTTCCACAAACAACCAGTGGGAACTTCCTGATATGGTTAACAAAGTGTCTGGAGTAGTGCCGCTGTTACTGTCCTGTATTGTGCTTACCACAGTGAGACAGTGCATCCAAAATGACTCCAAGTGTGACTAGTCAATCTGTTCCACACTAAATAAAAACTGAAAGATCTGTGGATGCAGATTGGAAGATCAGAAACATATTTATTACTGACCTATTGATATGAACAGGTGGGGAGAGGTGATCGGTTCCATTCTTTCTAACTTCCTTCACTCGGTCGCAACAAATAATTTAATTGTTTTCTTTTGCATGCAGTTGTCACATTTCACTAAAAACTTAGTCAACTAGATTAAAGTAAAGGAGACAATTCCAAGGTTAAAAAGAAGACAAATTTTATGATTGACTCTATTGGAAGAGTAATAGAACTATGACAGCAAACACCTAAAGTTGAAATGGTCTGTTGTATCTGGAAAGGCAGAAAGATAAAGGCAGTCGAAGTTTAAAGTGTTTAGAGTCTGAGTTGCAACCGTGAAAGCTGAGTCCTAACTGTTCAGCTGCTTACCTGTTTCCTGAGGAATAGCAAAGTTCATGGATTACTTAGATTTTTCAGGTGGACAGTGGTTTTACTAAATTTCATTCTCAACAGTGTTGGTTTCTGTGATTGAGAGAGAGAGAAGCAGGAGAGGAGCTTTCAGCATTCTTGCAGTTATTAGTCCATGTTGTTTTCTCTCTCTGTTATTGCTCAAAGGCTGCTGTTGATATATTATTCCTCTGTGCAGTTTCTGGTGTTTATATCATTGGTCATTCCAAGCTGGATAGCTGTAAGCAACCTTTCATCTCTCCATATGTGAAATAATCATGCAAGTGTGAGTACAACAAGGGATATGAGTTTCTTGACAACTCACTGAGCTTCAGTGCCTCTTCGTTAAATGAGCATTCTGATGCAAGCATTTTTTTTAATATGCCTTGTGGGTTGCCTGAACTTGTAAGGTGATCTATGTGCAATTTTAGGTTGGTTTTGTCATTTTTACTAACTATTTCAGTCCTGAAGATCTCAGGTATTAAAGTAAAATGAAGAAGGGTGAATATATTTGTCCACTTTCGTTATAATCATAACAACATGTGAATCCTGTACCTGAACTATTACGGCTCCTTCAATACTTATCGAGCATACAGATAATTCAGCAGTTTACAAATTCAAGTTGCAACTTATTTATGTGCTGAGCATATTAACAATAAAGATGTAAAACATTTACATAATGAGTTATTATTTCTCATCCTGCTGAATTAACTGAAGTTTTTGACATGGTTGATCACATCGATTTCTCTCCTCCATCATCTAGTTGTATGGGATTGCTCTCACTTGCTTCCACTCATCTATTCAGTCATAGCTAGGGAACTTCTCTTCTAACTTCTCTGTTACATCTGGAGTATCCCCTGTGCAACTTTGATAATACTATCTGAAATTACAGCATCAATTTCCATATATGTGATGGGGGCACATATCTTTACCACCTTTCCTCTTACACCCCTACAGTCTCCACTTTGTCCAAAATCCAGAACTGAATAATTAGAAATTTCACAAGTTAAATTTGGAAAAACCAGATTAAGTTGTTGCCCAGGGAAATGTGTTTGTAATGGTACCAAAGCCATTGTCTTAACCCATCTACTCAAGTCTGACTCCCTTGTCATCAACTCCACTTCAATCTCCATCAACAAACTGAGGCTAAACCTTGAGCCATATTTAACCTCCTTCTAAATGGTATTTGCTCCACCATGAAGACCACCAACTTCCATCTTTGTCACTTAACTGCACCACTGCTTCAGGTCATCTGTTGCTGAAATTGTCATCCACTCTTCTGCTAGCTCTAGACTGGACAATTCCAACATCCAACTGTCACTGAAATGTAGGGCAAACATTATGCACAAAGGTTGGTGGCAGTCAGTCGATCAAGGTCTATTTCCTTGCATTGAAGTAACTTAGGCACATAAATGTGAAGAGTTAGAGTTACAGAATAAGTCTGACTGGGTGGTATACTATTGATAATAATGCAGGAAGTAGCGTCATATGATTTTGCTCCCTTGTGAAGACCTGTGGCAAAGTGAAAGTATTGTAAAGTATTTCTTAAATTTTAATGTTTTCCATTATGTAAGGCAGGAGTTCACAAACAGGCAGATGTAAAGCTCAGATGGTATTGCAAGCTGGAATTCTTTTGAGTGGTGAGCTTTGAGGCAGTGACGGATCTCCCACAGAATTGGACTAGCTGTGTTTCTGCTCTAGAATTCAATTATTTTCATAGCAACCTAATCCCCTGGTTCCTGCAACCTCCACGCACATGTCTCCACCCCTCCCCCACTGGTCATCCGCGTACCATCCCAATTCCCTCCCCAGCCTTCCCCGATCTCAGTGAAAATACACAACAATTTTCAAAACTCAAAATGGTGTCATAGTGAGAAAAGTTTGGGAAGCAGCACCACTGGGAACTCTGTAAATATACTGTAAATAAACACAAGGCCAGAAATAGTAGAAAAATGATTGGCCCAAAAGAGACAAAGGAAAAATAAATTTAAAATAGAAAGCAGAAACGTAATTAACTTTTTAATTGTTACAATATCTTCCTGAAAAAATTCTTTCAGTAAATGAAACTTTCTTGCGTCACCAAAAGGAACATTTTAAATCATTTCTTGGACGTTTCCATTACAGAGAATGCTTGAACAATTAGTGTCCTGAAATGAATTTGTAAACATTTGTAATAGATTTCAAGGAAATCAGGGATTTAATATTTATCAAAAGCTTGGAACTCTAGTCTGAACACATCTGTTCTTTACATCTGAACCCCTAAGGCAGGGGGTGCAGCTGGTTAGTTGCTGTCACAAATTAGAACAGCAAATAACCATCCACATTGCATAACCTCTGATGATAGTGGCTTAGATGGGAGTTGTACATAAGGACTCTGCAGAATCCCCATTGTAAGAGGGTCTGGGGGAATTGCCTTGAAAATTGAGGATTCTGCTGAACAATTCTACAACACTTGGAATTGTCGGGAAGCCTCCATTCAAATTGGGAATGTGGAGGGTTCTGATGAAATTAAGTAAAATAGTTATTCAGGAGAAGTCAACTATTAAATTTATAATCTAACTCCTGATAAATGATTCAAATGACCCCATACTTGCTGCAGACACTATTCTAGACCCTTTTACTCCTCTCAGACTCTAACCTCACACATCCCTCTCTCCCCACGGCACTTGGCAACTCTCCCCACGAGATCCCAGAACTAATACCTCCTTCCTTGCTCCCACCTTTCCCTATTGCCGGACCTGACCCCACCCTTCACCCACGGCTGGGCGTCCTCCCACTTCACCCGTGTCCCCACCCTTCCCTTTCCTGATTCTAGACGCTATCCCTGTTCACTGCCTGGGACACGACACACCTTCATACCTCCAGGAAGCCACCCCTTCTCCGTTGTTCTGGACCCAACTTCACTTTACCCACTCTGAATATGACTCAATCTTGACACCCCTAGGGCCAACCTTCCCTCTCTTTCACTCCATCCGGTACAGAAACCCAACCCTTGGATCTGACTAGACTCCCCAACGTCTCCCAGGTAACAAGCCTCCTAAACCTGCTTTGGACCTGGTCCATAAATACCTCTATACCTTCTTTGCTGTTGGAGATCAGAACAATACTCAGTGGTTAGGGCAGCATGCTGGCTCAGTAGATAGCACTGCTGCCTCACATTGCCAGGAACTCAGGTTCGATTCCACCCTCAGGCGACTGTCTGTGTGGAGTTTGCATGTTCTCCCCGTGTCTGTATGGGTTTCCTCCGGGTGCTCCGGTTTCCTCCCAAAGTCCAAAGATGTGTAGGCTAGGTGGATTGGCCATGTTAAATTGCCTGTAATGATCAGGGGTGTGTAGGTTTGGTGGGTTTCCGGGAAATGTGTCTGGGTAGGATACTCTGAGGGTTGGTGTGGGCTTGCTGGGCCGAACTGCCTGTTTCCACACGCAGGGATTCTATGATCTTCTATGAATACATAATGCTCCAATGGCAGTCCAACAAATTTTCTGTATAAGTTAGGTAGAACATATCTGGTAGGGTCAATGTTGGAGAATTGGAATATGAACAAATATCAAAAGTGAGCTCTGAAGTGAATGCTGACATTTTATTACTATGCCATTGTGTTTTGTATAAGCTTAGATAAGTCCAAATTTGACTTTAGATAATAACAAAAGTTACAACTTTAGGACTGTTAGTTAATCTGCCCTGGCATTGCTCATAAGCATGAAGCAAGTATCCTTTCAGGAAAAGTTGATCTGCTTATCTTGTTATTTGAAATTCTTTCCACCTCCAAAACAACATCTTTCTTTCCATTGAGTGATTCATGATAGTACGATGATTCATTCTGTGTTCAATGCCTAGAAGATAATCAAGCTGACTGAGCACTCATCATAAAACCTGACCATTTTCATTCTCTTAATTCGCAAATGGGGGCAATAGAAACAAATTGGGGAGGGAGGTAGAAGTGGGGTGTATGCTTTACATCTTGCAATCCTATCAAAATGTTGCTCGGCCCTACATATACTTTCAATTCCAGGGACACTGTGTATCAAATGCCAGCATTTGATTGGTAAGAATGTTAGGGTTTGACAACATTGAGTGTAGTAATGTCACTGACCTTAAATGTTTGCAAAAGTACCCTTGAAGGAGACTGTCAACATCACTGGAGCAGGTACGTAAACACCAATCTTAACTCAAAGTGGTTTTCCAAGGATTCCAGGGAAATTCGACCAGGGCTTCATTAAATTTCAGGCCTCAATTTGGACAATAAAATCAAAATATTAGGGAGTTTGTTGGTATAAATAAAAAAAACTTCATCCGAAGTTTTGATTCTTTCATTTGATACTTTATTCAGAATCTACCTGCTTCTTAAGTACAGTTCGCAGCAACAAGCAACAATTTGATTTCACTGATCACAATTTTAATGGTTAAAGAAAAATTGTCAGGACATTTACCCGATTAGCGTCATTACTGATTGCAGTGAAGGTTGAGAAGCTATGGAATCTGACAGCAATGGCAAAGGTGATGGAGAGCTTCTTGTAGCTTGTCTTATTATGTATATTTTACCTCTCAACTCCATGTAGAGATGACACCAGCTTCTATGTGTGTTAAGAACTTTATTTATAGTGTTTTAAAATAGTTCTGCAGTCACAAAATGACTCATATTTCCAGATCTTTACAGTAATTTCGACAGTTTGTTTACTTCGAGCTGAGTCCACACTGAGACTTAACCAATCAACCACAATGGGCATAGATCTGTTACCAGATTCACAAAACCAGAACAATTAAGCCATTGAACACTACATCTATAGATTTTGATTGACAGCCTGCAGCATTGCTGATCTAAACCCCAGATTGGATCTTTTCCTCTATTCTTTATTCTAGCTGCACTGCTGATGAAATGATGTAAAGTGTTAGCAGATGCGGTATGTGATATTCCACTACATTTTTATAAAAAAACGTACATATGGGTTAAATGGGCAATAGAATAAGAGGCACATGATTTATTTCATTTGGGTAGATTAAAGCGACACTGCAAATCAAGCTGTATATTTTCCAGTTGAAATATTTTGCTTGGCTAGAGATTTGTTCTGCTACTGTGCGAAGACTGGAGCCTGATGTCTGCAAATCTGTTGATGTGTTTTATCTGTTGATGTGTTCTTATTTTCCTTAGTATTGATCACTGTACACCTGGTAATAAAGGACTGATCAAATTAACATCTGAGTTAGTCAAATTTTTCAAATCTGGATCAATTGCTTGAATCTATGAAATAATTTAAGTTCAATGCTTGCGAATTCACTTAGGAAGGAAATAGTTGTTCCTCATTAAGGAAGGAATGGAAAAGCAGAGACTTGGCAGTTACCTAAAAACTAAACATCAGCTTAAAGAAGCTGAATGAGTTACATTACACTTAGCTGTGGCTTATGCAATGGTAAAAATGTCTTCAAAGCACAATCAAGTTGATGTTCTTGAAATGGAAGTTTTCAAATCATTTTGGACCTTATTCTCTTTAAAGAAAGAATATGACGTGCAGGATTTCCATCACTCCACCTTAAGAAGGCAATACACATACATCAAGTACACGACATCTCAATCTCAGTGATGGCCATCACCACAATCTTTTTATGCCTTTTGATAGATATTAGTTGGATTTCCCCTGTCCCAATCTATCTCAAATTAGAAGATAGGAGACCATTGGCAGAATAAGACCTACCATACTCCGATTGTGCATTATTAACTAGTCATCTCGTGCCATGAGTTGAGGGAGCAGATTAATGGTTGGTGAATAAGCTATAGATAAATCAGAATCAGGATTTAAGCAATATCATTCCTAATTTAGTACAAAATTCTAGGCAGAGTTTTCCAATTGTCGTTTAGTGCTTTGTCGAGTGAGATTCGTGCTGTGCAGACCACTGTGTCTCACAGCTACTTTTTTCACTCAGTGTTCAGCTCATTATCTCATTAATGATCAGTTGGGGGGACCTTTGGCACCCATCTCAGGGAATTGCCAAAAGAAATTGAATTTTTCTCCATTGCCAGGGCCTTCAAGCTTTCCTAATGCTAGTGCCATATTTAACAGCAGCTCCACACCACTTCAGACATTGCAAGCCAAGAACTGACCTTCTTACTGTGGTCCTCGTAAAATGGCCTTGAAAAGCAGATTTTCAGATATGAAGCTATAAGTGCTGATGGATGGGATGATGGGGAGGAGGGCTGTTCTATCTCCTGCAAACTGCCAAAGAAGGGCATGCCATGAGACTCAGCCAGCTTGGGTAGCTAGCCACCCAGGTCAGTGGAGTGTTTTAATTTGGATAGAACACACAACAAAGCAGGGAGAAGGTGAATGATCTTCGGCATTCTACAAGAGTAAATGTCATCATCTCTCTGCTACCTCACAGTCGCAAAGCCACCACTCACGGTAATTTGTCACTGCAAATGCATCTCACTAAAACTCATAGACTTAAACTGTATTGCATGCATAATCTCCACTCAACAGCTCTCCGACAATACTGACCCTTCCTGGCCTCTGCCCATTAGAACATAGAACATAGAAAAGTACAGCACAGTACAGGCCCTTCGGCCCACAATGTTGTGCCATGGAATAATCCTACTCCAAAAATAAAATAACCTAACCTACATTCCCCTCAATTCACTGCTGTCCATGTGCATGTCCAGCAGTCGCTTAAATGTCACGAATGACTCCGCTTCCATGACTACCACTGGCAAACTATTCCATGTGCTCACAACACTCTGGGTGAAGAACGTCCCTCTGACGTCTCCTCTATACCTTCCTCCTGACACCTTAAAACTACAACCCCTCATGGCAGTCAATCCTGCCCTGGGGAAAAGTCCCTGGCTATCGACTCTATCCATGCCTCTCATTACCTTGTACACCTTGATCAGGTCACCTCTCTTCCTCCTTCTCTCCAGACAGAAAAGTCTGAGCTCAGTCAACCTCTCCTTGTAAGACAAGCCCTCCAGTCCAGGCAGCATCCTGGTAAACCTCCTTTGCACACTCTCTAAAGCCTCCACATCTTTCCTATATTAGGGCGACCAGAACTGAACACAATATTCCAAGTGTGGTCTCACCAGGGTTTCGTAGAGCTGCAGCATAACCTCACAGCTCTTAAACTTGATCCCCTTGTTAATGAAAGCCAAAACACCATATGCTTTCTTAACAACCTTATCCACCTGGGTGGCAACTTTGAGGGAGCTATGCACTTGAACACCAAGATCCCGCAGTTCCTCTACACTGCCGAGAATCCTGCCTTTAATCCTATATTCAGCATTTAAGTTCGGCCTTCCAAAATACATCACTTCGCATTTACCCAGGTTGAACTCCATCTGCCATTTCTCAGCCCAGCTCTGCATTCTGTCAATGTCTCGTTGAAGCCTGCAACAGCCCTCAATACTATCAATGGCACCTCCAACCTTTGTGTCATCAGCAAACATACTAACCCACACCTCAAACTCCTCATCCAAGCCATTTATAAAAACTGCAAAGAGCAGAGGCCCAAGAACAGAGCCCTGTGGGACACCACTCAGCACTGACCTCCAGGCAGAATACTTATCATCTACAACCACTCTCTGCCTTCTGACAGCCAACCAATTCCGAATCCAGACAGCCAAATCACCCTGTATCCCATACCTCCTGACTTTATGAATGAGCCTGCCATGGAGAACCTTAACAAATGCCTTGCTGAAGTCCATGTACACCACATCCACTGCTCAACCCTTGTCAACCTGTCTCGTGACTTCCTCAAAGAACTCAATAAGATTTGTAAGGCATGACCTGCCCCTCACAAAGCCATGCTGACTCCCTTTAATCACGCTATGCTTTTCCAAATAGCCATAAATCCTATTCCTCAGAATTCTTTCCAAAACCTTGCTGACCACAGACGTGAGACTGACTGGTGTATAATTTTCAGGGATTTCCCTATTCCCTATCTTGAAAAGAGGAACAACATTTGCCTCTTTCCAATCTACCAGTACGACTCCCGTGGAGAGTGAGGAAGCAAAGATCTTCACCAGCAGCTTAGCAACCTTCTTTCTCGCTTCCCGGAGCAACCTAGCATAAATCTGGTCTGGCCCTGGGGACTTATCAATCTTAATGTTTGCCAAAATTTCCAGCACATCAACTTCCTCAATCTTGATCTGTTCAAGCCTGTTTTCCTGCTCCTCAAAGTTCTCATTCACAACAAGGTCCCTTTCCTTCATGAAAACCGAAGCAAAAAACTCATTTGGCGCTTCCCCTATCTGCTCAGACTCCACGCAGACGTTCACTACGCCATCCCTGATCAGCCCTACCTTCTCCCTGATCATTCTCTTATTCCTCACGTATGAGTAAAATGCCTTCGGGTTCTCCCTTATCCTTCCTGCCAAGCCTTTTTTGTACCCCCTCCTGGCCCTCCTCAGTCCACTTTTGAGCTCCTTCTGAGCAAGCCTGTAATACTCTAAAGCTGTGCTAGACCCTTGCTTCCTCCACCTTACGTACGCTGCCTTTTTCTTTTTGACAAGAAGCACCTCTGTACCCGTCATCCAAGGCTCCTTAATCTTACCCCGTCTTACCTGTCTCAGAGGAATAAATTTATACATCACTCGCAACAACTGCTCCTTAAACAGCCTCCACATGTCTGCTGTGCCCTTTCTGTGGAACAATTGCTTCCCAACTCCTGTCTGATCAAGTTATGGTTTCCTTTTCCCGAGTTAAATATCTTCCCCTGGTAACTGCTCCTTTCCCTTTCCATGGCTATGGTAAATGTGAGGCTGTTGTGCTCACTGTCACCAAAGTGTTCTCCCACCACGAGATCTGACACCTGTCCTGGCTCATTGCCGAGCACCAAATCCAAAATGGCCTCTCCCCTCATCGGCCTGTCCACATACTGAGTAAGGAAACCCTCCTGAACACACCTGACAAAAATGGCTCCATCCAAACCATCTGCACTAAGGAGGTTCCAATCTATATTGGGAAAGTTGAAGTCACCCATAACAACAACCCTGCTACGTTTGCACTCACTTGTACTCACTTGCTCTATTTCACCAGTAACCGCTCTTGCCACAACATTTTATTAATTCCAATACTTCCTTTCGCCTCAATGAAGAAGAGATTGGCATTTAAATAGGTTGAGAAAAACTAATTCACACAGAAGAATGGCTGACATAAACCTCCACACTCCTTTCAAACACTCAATTTGAGAGAACAACCTAACTATGCATACAGGCATGGCGACACCTTGACACATCTAACTGAGTAAGCTTCAATGAGCTGCACAGCACTGCTCTCCCACCAGCACCAGTAATATCACAATCTCAACTTGACCATACATTTCTCCTTACACAACTAAATTCCTCTCTTTTCTTGGTGCAGGCACGAGCAACTCGCAACAACCCTCCACTCCAATGTCAGAGACCCTCAGTACCAGGTCTACCTCAGAGGCAAGACTTCTGCCTGCACCAACTGTCAGCCTTACATCTCTTTCAATTCTCTTTCTAGATTAGATTTGGGAGCACAATGTGCTGAGAACAGCACTGCCATGTCTCTACAGGGCAAAAGAGCCAGATCACTAACACTCACACCAGAATGTGCTAATCCTCAGGCACAGCAAGTTCTCAATATCTCAGCCATTGATAACTTTGTCACAGGAACAGCAGGATGTTTGTTGGAGACAAGGGAAACTGAATTGAAGAATGGAGGAGTCTAGTAATATTGTCAGGGCAATGTTGGCTGTACTCATGGAGAAATTGAGAACTGACATGGAGGTCGAAGTGCACAATGCTAACTGTCTGTTGGATGCATGCATGGAGTTGTACTCCATTACTCTAGCCAGATATGGTCAGCATCAATGCAATTGTGGGGGTTGGGGGGTGAGCACTGTGAACTTGACCTCAACACATGGGTGCCCATTCCGCTCAGACAGACAGAATGATGCCAGCAGGCATCCATAGGGAGGAGGAGGAGACACCGACCCCCTAGAGCTCCTTCTCCGGACACACCAGAGGTGTTCTCTTGCTATCTCCTCATAGCCTGTGGTTGCAGAAGTTCAAGCCAAGGATGGTGAGTCTGCATCTGGGGGCAACAATCTTATTAGTTTTGGTGCCTCTAAGCCTGTGACCCCAGATATGTCGGTTAAAGGGTTCCAAACCAATAGTGGCAACTACACAGCTGCAGAAATTGGAGCTGCTCTTAAAACTTGTTGAGGGCTTATATAATAAGTAACACAAATTGTAAATAACATGGCAGTTCTGTAAATATATCCTCACTTGTACTTTTAAGATTTCTGCTCATATCATTTTTGCTATTGGACTTGATTGAATAGCATTCAAGGAAGAGATGCACAATCTTTTCAGACATCCCAAGAATGAAATGGCCCAGCACTGCTCATTGTTCACAAACAGCTAAACCCTTTACTGTCGATAACCTCAGACATCGTTGATCCTTGAATCATCACAGTTAGGGCTGCAGCAAACGACCTATGATGTGGTCAACACGGAGGATAAAAACAGAGTGCAGGGATTGTGCTGGGGCCTGGCTTGCAGACACCATTTCACACTTATGCTCACTCAGTGATGGTTCTACTCAACTCTGGATGGAAAGGGTAATTCTATCTATCAGCTTTATGAGAGAGTGCACTGCCATTCAAAACTGGGGGATGTGTAATGGGCAGTTAATATTTACATTCCATTTCATAGTGCATTTGTCCAATGGGAAAAGCTGTAAAAACTGCTTTCAAGGTTCAACGCTGTCATACCAGATCCTTAAATATTTCAGGACAACCTTTCAGCCTAGGTATGATCTGAAACGTTGATAGGTCACCAAAGATGGAAGACTCTAAGGAGGCCTAGTGTCTTCCACTGCAGCTCTGAAGAGTGAACAGCACTAATTTTTCATTCTTCATTAGTCTCAGGGTTTCATAAAGGTGTAATCAGCCGTGTCTAGAGGGGTAGCCCTGATATCCCAGCAACCATCCCTGTATGGCCTGAGGACCTCGACAGGAGGCAGGAACCTAATAGTCGTGTGGTATGTAACAATCATGGTAGCTTCCAGGATACCGAGTGCAGAAGTCCAAGAATTGACATTGATGGTCACAAGTAATTTGAATAATATGGGGTGGAATTCTCCAATTCTGCAAGTTATCAAAGCTACATGAGTACAGTTGATGGCGTTCTGCAGCAGCGGGAAAGCCAGTGATGGTGGAGAATCCCAAAACCCAGACTGCTTGACTTCCCTTGTTACAGGGGAATGATAAGAAGAGCTGTGATCTGGAGAAAATGGACTCAGTGACGTCCTGGATGAATTAATGTGTACAGGACTGGAAGATAGCACACAGGTCCCTCACTGCTTCTAGAAATGAGTACTGGCTTAAAAACTCAGCTTTGACCCTGATATCAATTGGGATGGCATTGCCGCTCAGTTCTTCTGAGTACAAGTCCTGTTCCTGAAGATGACACAGTTCTGTGATGACGGGCACACACGTTCTATAATCAGCATCTATGCTGTTGTTCACACAGTTGAAGAAATGTCAGCGAGATTTGTAGATGCAGGATCTTCTCCTTCTCCTCTGCCTCCTTCACCTACTGCTACACCCTCTGGAAGCTGAGGAACATCTGCCGGGGTTATTGTTCTTGTTGGCCTTGCTGATGATGTTGAAATCAATGTATCCCTCTCTGCTCTCGTTACATTTGACCCAAGATCACAATAATCCAACCATGCAATGCTCATGTCAGATATCAGATGGATGAGCAGATAATCTGAGGGGAATATCAGAAAGATAATGTCATTTTACTGAAGGAACCATTACATTGAAGCATGAGGTTGTTGAATAGCTCGCTGAACTGCTGGTCCTTCTTCAGATGTTTCGTCACCATGCTAGGTAACATCATCACTGATGCCTCCGATGAAGCGATGTTGCTATACCTGACTTGGAATTTATACTATCTGGTCTATTATGGTGTGTGGTGTCATTTCCAGTTTTGATCTGTATGAGTTTGCATATGGGGTCCAAATCTATATGTTGGTTGATTGCATTACGGGTGGAGAGCCACGCCTCTATGAATTCTCGTGCGTGACTACGTTTGACTTGGCCTACTATGGTTACCTTTTCCCAGTTAAATTGGTGGCCTTCATTGCCTGAGTGTACCAATATTATGGAGAATTCGTCATGCTGTTTTGCTGCTAGCTGATGTTCATGTATTCTGATGGCTAGTATCCTTCTTGTCTGTCCGATGTAATGTTTGTGGCAGTCGTTGCATGGTATTTTGTAAACTACGTTGTTTCTGCACGTTGTTGGAATGGGGTCCTTATAATCTTTGTGAGCGTTTGTCGTAGAGTGGCTGTGGGCTTGTGGGCCACCATGATTCCTAGTGGTCTTAGGAGTCTTGTTGTTAGTTCTGATATGCCCTTGATGCAGGGCAGTATGGCCAGTGTGTTAGGGCACACTGTGTCCTCCTGTTGTTGTCTGTTTAGCAGGCATCTGTGGATGAAGTTGCGGGGATACCCGTTAATAGTGAAGATTTTGTATAGGCGCTCTTCCTCTTTCCTGCATAGTTCCTGAGTGTGGCAGTGTGTCATGGCCCATTTAAATAGTGTTAAATAATAGCCAGCTTAGCAAGAAAGCAATAACCTCAGCCACAACCTGAGTTCCTAACCTTTGCTAAAGCTTTAGATTACATTGAACCCTGATGTCCTCATTCAGTGTGGCATGGATGCTTCCCCCAAAGTGGTCAAAGGTCACCTCCATAAGGAGCCCAGGTTTTTCACCTAATCCAAGCACATCCAAAATTTTCATGCTACACTGAGGGGCAAGATTTCTGCCAGTAAGCCAATTAAGTGCCACACCCCCTCAAAAGAAAGGGCGTCCTTGCACGGACAGACATTCTTGCATTACAGACCATATCCCTGCATACCTACATTTCAAATTACAAAAATGGCAGCTATGACCTGTGTCTTCCATTCCCAGCTATAGACTGTTTCTGAAATGAAAAGCTCAGATGGTACTTGTAAGTACATTTAAATGATTATATTGGCTTAGCTGACATGACAGGGGACAATCAGTCCACACAATGCCATGGTTATGATTACTCAAAAACATCACTCTTAGTGTACAATCTTCAACAATATTAAGACCTGCCAAAGATGTGCAAATTGAAACCAGATGGGTAACATTATTGAATCACTACATTCATGAATATTGGAATTCCCTCTATCATGGCTTCAAATTCTAAATGCTTTAGTTCATACCCTGAAGAAACAAGCTTCCCATTATCACCAATGACTTGTTCTGTTCAGTTTTCACAGCATTAACCATTTTGTTCAGTTCTTGAGCAGTTGACCAGTTTGATCCAAGATGGCAAAGTTCCAATTTTGTATTCTTGTGAACGACTCACAAGTTCCACCTGAAATGCAAGGTGATGATCCCCCCCACCGTAATTGTTCATGTTTCCTTTGTGTTGGTGTTTCTGCGGCATTTATGAGTTTACAGCCCACTCCCTTCCCTGTTTCTGTTGAGTTCTCACTATTGGTATATACAATCTAACCTCATAACCCATGGCTTTGCAAATTACCATGCCTTTGTGGGTCATACACTTTCCCTATGTCGAGGTCAGAATGACAATGACTTGTGATAAACCTCCCTCCCAAAATTCCTTGCTTCCCTATCCCCTGTGTGGTCCATGAGATCCTAACTTTCAATTTAGAATTGCCCCCTTTCAATATAATTATTCCCCCAGCAATCTAGTATATCATTATTTTATCATGTTGTTTGATACATCCTCTATGAATTAGCAAGACAAATTAGTCAAACAGAAGGGAAAGTTAAGAACACTCTTCATGTTTAGACTTTAAAGGAACATTTTTTATTGTATATTAATATTAGTATTATACAGCAGAATCATAAATATACCTGGGCTTCCGATTGGTTTCACAAGTCAGTGCAACATCGAGGGTCGAAGGGCCTGTACTGCACTGTAATGTTCTATGTTCTATGTTCTTTGTTCTATACTCAGTTTTGGTCTTACAGTTACATTAAGTAAGCACTAATTTTTCTCTGTGCATTTATGTCCTTGTGCTGTCAAGACTCTCTAAAGCTCTAGCCTGGTGTCGTGTGAACTAGTGTAGACTGGTATAAATCCACTCACACTTTGCTTTTTATGCTCAGTCATGTGCAGCTCCATGGCATCATTACAAAGTTGTTCCAGGATCCTGAAGACCACTCACAATAAACTCCACTCCCATATTTGAGTTGCCTACCTTCCCCAGGACCCCATGGACTGTCTCTCTAATAAGTCCCCCATGACATTTGAACAAATCACCAGTATTGACTGTGGCTTGCTGCCAGGACCAGAAGGACAGGACAACTCTGAATGAGCATGGCCCAGCCCCTGGGCCCATATCCCTGCAGCACACTGACTGTCCTCATGGTGCACCTAACTTGTATTCCCCAGATTTGTTGTATTTGACCTGCAATGCAAAAAGCAACCCAATCGTTGGTCTGCAAAGGCATGGATCCCCAGACTCAGGTAGGACCTAGTGCCTGACTGACTGTGTGAAGTAATTAGACAAGCTGCTTGACTGACTGTGACAATATGTCCTTACTGACTGTTGTCTACCTTGACACCATTTAAGACTACTTCACTTTCAGAAATGACCATTTTCTTGAAAGGCATGCAGAGTCTTTGTTGCATAAGTGGATTGCACATGTTTCAGATGTGAAATTAATGTAGCTCAGTATCATATAGTGACTTGTCCACTCCCTTGTCTGTTCAGTAGTCACTGATGTAACAAGGTGTTTGCCTCTCCTTGTGAGCTAAATGACAAGGCACACAGGCTGGAAACCTGTAACTGGGCATTGAAGAGACTGCGTACTATGTGGTGAGCTAGATTCAAAGGAGTGAAGGAGTGCCAAGAAAATAAGCTGTGAGCCTTAAAATTCCACCTCTGTAGTAGTAAACTTGTAGTATAAATGTCTGTGTATTCCTAGTATAGAAAATGACTTGGCTGAAGCATGTAAGTTATGGGTGCCCATGGACTCCTATGTAAAATGCTGAAGGGCTTAAATGGTTTGTGCGTTGGTCCAAGAGCAGGTAAACTGACATGATGAGGTTGATGACTTTCTGTGGATGAAGTGTAAAGGAGGGTGGTGTCTAAGGAACATGCAAGGGCATTGGTGTGATGAAAGGGCTTGGTGATGGCTGGGACAAGCATTAAGTGGGCCACAGCCATCGCTTACCCATTGGACTTACATCATGGGAGTTCATGCTGTCTAGTTTCTCAGGGACGGAGAAGAAAATTGGAAGGGTTGCACCAATGAAGTAAATTGAGCTAATAATGAGATGGCTGGGAATCAGGTCATTGATGTTCAACAGTAAACAATGTTAAAGCTACCATTTAAAGCTTAAGGGGAGAAAAAAAAAGCTGTGTCAAGGTTCTGATTCAACATTCTTGCCATGTTTTTCAACTTTCCCACCATTACCATGTGATACAAGAGAGGGGAATCTACTGTCCCATCTTTTCCATGCTTTACATATAGAATGTGTGGCTCAGAAGCATTCCAATGAGCGCAAATAGTATATGCGCTGTGTGGGCCCTATGGATCATCCCACCCCTTATCATTTCACCTTATCTGCCTTAACTATTTCCTTATGTGTTTATCTAAAATGTGTCTATGCTTCTCATCTCAAGCACCACCCTGTGGTAGTGACTTCTACATTCTACCAACTTCTCTTGGCAAGGAAGTTCCTCCCCACTGACTGGAAGGCAAACCTGTCAATTAGATTATCTTCTAGGAATGAAACCCTACACTCATGCCACATGCATTTCATGCCATTTGAACTCCACCACATGTGATCATACCGCAATACTGATTTCCTTTGTGTGATGGGATTCTCCCAGTCCAAGTGGGTCAAAAAGTTAAAGCTCTCTTAGTTCCTGCAGAAAACCACACAAAGTGATCATAAACAGTGTAGTGAATGGTAAGCATCATTCCTTCCAACCATAAATACCATCCAGTTCAGGCTTTAAGTAATATTGACATACACAGAGTCCACACCAACCTTTCAAAGAGGTTTTCATCTACGCTTGTAACCCCAAATTTCCCATGGATAAGCGATCTACTCTGCACATCTTTGGAGTCTACTGACTATTTAGCATAGCCAATCTACCTAACCTGCACATCTTTGGATTGGAGGAGGAAACCAGAGTACCCAGAGGAAGCCCAGGTAAACACAGAATGTGCAAACTTCGCACACTCGCCCAAAGGTGGAATTGAACCTGGCTCCCTGGCACCATGAAACAGCAATGCTGACCACTGAGCCACCATTCTGCCCCATTTGGCCCAGTTTCAATAATTTCTGGCAGAAAGGACCCAGAAGACAAAACCTTTGGGTGTCCAGACAATAACTGTTGTAATCATCCTTCATGCTCAATAATTTGAGCATCTAAGAACCACAGTAACTTTATAGCTGATGGCTTCTTCCCAAGAGAAAAACTGGCTACACAAGGAGAGGTCACAAAGTCAAGTTTGAATCACTTGGTTGAATGAAGGACAGAACACAAAGAGGGCCTTTTAGTCAAGCTCATTATAAAAGGCCGCACCCTAGTAATTATTGTAATTAAGAGTCATAACTGGTAAATGAACATATACTTGCAGCAAACTAACATCTCCCTGTTTCTTCTTCCCTCAGTTCCTCCAGAGAGACTGTTAAATAATTACAACCTTTTGTTTTGATCTAGTAAGTGATTTCATTGATCACGACTGGATTTTGAGTGTTTTGTTTTCATTGGCCCGTGTGAATTTCAACAGATATCCTTTCTATGTACAAATATTGCTGGTTCGGGGAGATCTAGTTTTTTCTGTTGTTTACCCTATAATGAGAGCTTGACAAGTGATAAGAATCTGAAGTTCTTAAAATTCTGTAAATCCCCCTGAATAGGAATGAATTGTATGTTGTTAAATATGTAGCCACTGAACATTTTCCTTGAAACAAGCCTGATTAGGACGCCATAATAGAAGTGTATTAATTTTCTTTAATTTAAGATTAACAAGTAGCACCGTTGCTCCAGGTATACACTGTGTATGTTCACCCTTTGTTAGAGAATGGATTGCTCAAAGGTATGAAAGAAAATGCAATGATGCACTCTCTATGGTGAGTGTCAGCCAAAGGTGATTTTAAAGTTCGAGATGTGATCCAGAAAATATTACAGCTCCTCACTGACCTCACTCTGTTTAAACTCACCTCACAAATAGTGAATACAGGATTAAGACAGTGTCACAGCATACACTCATGTTGTATCATGAATAAATTTTGCTGAGTAGTATTTCATGCCTCTGAATTTAATTATGGGAAGAATGGGAGACAAAAATTGTCTGAGCTGACTTGTTAAAGGAATGAAAAATATTGCTTTTGCAGCTATCATTAATTGTCAAGAGTGTGAACTATCAGGCTGGTCACATGCCTTTTAGCAATGATTTGCTCACATTATAGTCTACATATTGATTATAAATTGGAAATGCATCATAATTTGGGCCCTGACTGTCTTATTAGGATTACCGTCATCATTGTTTCCTTGGTATCTATTAATTGCTCATTCTGCTGTATACTGTGAGTGAAAACTGATGTGTTTGTTATAGGGAAACTGAAACCACATAACAAATTTACAGCAAGAAATCTTTTAAAAGCACAGTTATAAAGTTCTTGTTCTTTCAAAAGCTTTGGAAATTTCATTCCTGACCATCTGCAAAGTACAAAGTACAACAAATGCTATGCTGACTGCAGGTTTCTTTTATGAACTAACTCAAAACTCTCTGAAACAGCAGAGCACATCACAGGAGTATAGTTGTATTGGTCCAATATGATTTGATATTCTGATTGTTGAGGTAGTGCAGCATCTGAAGGCAAAGTTGGTAACATAAGAGATTGGAAAAAAGTCTGCCATAAACATCTAGGTCTATCCCCATACCAAGTCAGGAGCAAAACAGGTGATGTTAAAACCAAACTAAATAAAATGGTGAATACTGTAACTAGTAGCACCTTCACAATATTTGATTAATTCAATACTATGTCAAATATGGCCACAATTATCCACTCATGAAAGAAAGATAAATAAGGCCAACAAAAAATGTAAAATTTGCACTTCTATTTTATTTGAGAATATATTTGAAATTCAGAGAAATTATATTGAATTTTTTTCGGACTATACTTTGAATATTGTACATAGTTCTAGTCTCCAGAATATAAAAATGGATTAGGAGGCACTAAGGTGCAAAATAGATTTAAAAGGGTGGTGGAAGATTGATAGGTGATCTAGCAGAAGTCTTTAAAATCATAAAGGGGTTGTATGCAGTACACATAGGGAAAATGTATCCACTTGATGGCGAATCATAAAATGAGAGTTCTAAATGTAGTCACTGATAAATTCAATCTAAGTTCAGTAGGAATTTAAATACATAGAGTGGTGAAAATATTGAAATGACGATCGTTAGGAGTAGTTAAGGTGAATAGTCTTAACGTAATTAAGGGGGATCTAGACCAATACATGAGGACGAAAGCAATGGAAATGGATGCTGATAGTCTGAGATGAATAAAGTTGGGAGGAGGCTTGTGTGAAGTATAATCACAGACATAAGTTAGTTGGGTCGAATTGTCTGTCTTTGCACCGCATAATTATATACAATACTTGAAAACAACTAATAGTTTCACTTACACATTTTTACACTTCATCTCTGATTACATAATTAATATCAACATGGGAGATCAGTTGGTTAAGCCGTTCTAGTTTATGTTGTTTCACAAGAAGTCAAACAGCTATTCTTTTAATCACTAAATTATCCCCAGCTATCTTTTTTGCATCATTTTAAAAATCTACATCATGCTACCAAAGTTGTTCTGTTCTTATGGGTCGATGATATGTATACTTAATCAATGGAAACTGATTCTCAAAAACCTATTTCCTTTAGTCTTAATTGTTCACACTTTCTCCTAATTTTTTCAGGCTGTCACTTATAAACTACTGCGAAATTTTACACATTTGAATAACATATTTAAATATTGCCTGTGGCTCACTTAAGATGTTGTATGCTTGTGAAATTATTGTGTTAGCAGCTTGTGGAAAATTGGCATAAAAATACTAAATGGAAGCTTGGATGAAAAGTTCTTTGGGCCGTATGGGCTATTGCTTAAATTATTCATGTTAGAAATGACATGTTGTAGTAGAAAAATCCCTTGTTTTCTAGAGGTCCTTCTTTTGTCTAATTCATGATAGCTTGTTGAATTACTTGTTTGATGTGGCTTGTCTGATAGGAACCTCATAAAGAATTGCTGCTCAGTGAAATATACAAGGTTCTTAAGTACCCATGCCAGACTGCCTGGAATTCACCTACATCAATCAATGGAGACAACTCCTCATGTTGCTTTATAATTTTCAATTAGCTTAGCTATAATGTAGATGGCAAATACAGCTGAAAAATGTAAGACTAGCAAAAAAAAGTAAGGATTTTTATGGTGCCCATTCATGACCTTAGGAAGTCTCAAAGCAGTGTACAGCCAATGGAATACATTTCGAAATATATACAACTGAGGCTTTTATGTTTTGGAAGTTTGGACAACCCACAACAATAGACAATTATCATTGGCGATGCTTTTGCAAAATCTTCATTGATAACACAGAAATTTGAGGGTGCAGACATTAGGATCAATGGTCGGCACAACATCATGGGCTGAAGGGTTTGTTCTCTGCTGTACTGTTCTATGTTCTATGTTCTAACACGAAAGGTGATCTAATGTAGTGTCCACTCCCAAATCAAGATGCACAGCTTCAAGAGGTGAATCATTCAAAGTAAACAATGCTAGTCCTCTACTAGACTATCTGTTATTCAGACTCAAACGCATTACTAAACTGTCAGGAAAACAATTTGTCAAGGATTATGTGCATCTCAAGACTTTGGTCCCAAATGTGCCTTTGTTCTGGAAGTCCTTGCAGGAAAAATTGCATCCAGCAAATGCAGCCCTACCAAAATCTATATTTTTGAATTAGATTCCCTTTCATTCTCCCAACTTCTAGTGAATACAGCTATAGAAGACCTAATCATGCCTCAAAGGGCAAATCTGCATCCCAGGAATCACCCTGGTGAACCTTGGCTGCTCTCCCTCTATGGTAAATATATATTTTTTTAGGTAGGGTGACAAAATTGCACACAATGCTCTGGAGGTATGATCTCATCAAGGTCCTGTACAACTGCAACAAGACGTCCTTGCTGCTATACTCAAGCCCATTTGCATTGAAGACAAATATACCATTTGTATTCCTAATTGCTTGTTCACCTGTAAGCTTGCTTTTCACTGTGCAATCTACAAGCACACCCAGATCACTTTGCACATCAACATTTCTGAATCTGTTACCATTTATTTAGTGCATTCTACATAATTAACTCAGACCTTCTCAGTCAAATATTCCGCCTCACATATCTGTTGAAGAAAACTTTGGAATATGTGGAGCATTTCTCAAACCTTGACTGCTACTCTCTTCAAAGGCCACCATTTACTAAGAGATCTGACACTGAATCAGCAAGTTTAGCTTTCTAAAAACAACAGCCACTCATGTTTGACAATAAAGATCTCTGCAAAAATAGTGGTGTGCAATGCAGCTATCAACACTGCTTTCCTATACTGCAGTGGGCTTTGATTCAGTGACATATGATACCACTGGAGATAGTCCATTGGTAATACCGCTGTCCCATTCTCCAGACTCAATGGGAGGATCATTGAACAAAGGTGGCTAGCCTTCCTGAGCTCTGTAACTGTTCCGGCAATATGCCTGCAAACTCAACTATGAGGCACCAGATGACTGAAAAATGTCTTTGAGCTAAGTCCTGTTTTCTCCACTGTCAAATGGCCAACAAGCTAGATGAGGAGGAAAATAAAATGCTCCATAGGGACTCCGAGAGTGTCCTTGAATTGTGGCAACACTGATGATAATAACTGGGAGGAGTTTGCAATCAGTTGCTCAAAATTGAGACAACATGGTCATCAAGTGGCATCATGCATGGAGTCTAAATAGGACAAGACAGAAAGGTGGTAAAGAAGGAAAAAAAGTGAAAAAATTTCCTATACTCAAGACAACACTTAATGATGAGAAGAGGCTTATTCAGTCACATGGAGAAACTCACGACTTTCATCATCATTGGCAAATCAAAGGATAGCTAATGATAACTGTGACAGTTTTACCCTCAACCATTGCTCTGTCCCAATGATTCTACTTCCTTCCAGCCTCATTCCTCAGGTCCCTCATCTACTCTTCCAGGAATATGTGTTCCCACAATGTTTGAGCCCACTAACATATGACCTCATTTTCACAATCAAACCATTACATGATCAGTTTGGATGAATATTTATTGCATACTCTGGAATAGAAAAGGCCAAAAGATGGAAATGAGCAAAGCAGTAAAGAGGCAGGCTCCAAAATTATCCAAAGAAATTTAGAGATGCACAAAAGGCTGGAATTGTAGCAATTGAGATTCTTAAACAGAGAGTGATTAAGAAAAGAAAACAAAGATCAATAATAAAAATGACAATGAGAAATGTTTGGATTTTTTAAAAATTCTGCCACAGAATGTGGAAATTGCCAGCTAGGCCATCATTTGTTACCCATCCTTAATTACTCTTGATAAGGCACTAGTGAGTTGTTTTTTTGAATTGCCACAGCTAATATGATGTAGGGACACCCACAGTGATGTTAAGAAGGGAGTTCCAGCATTTTATTCTAGTAACAGTGAGGGAATGATGAAATAGTTATAAGTCAGCATTGTGTGTGGTTGGACTAAGAACTGCGGTTGCTGTCATTGCCTTTCTCGGTGGTAAAGGCCACAGGCTTGGAAGTATTGTTGAAGGAACTTTGGTGACTTGATGCAGGGCATTTCATAAATACTGCTGCTGCTGTGCACCAATGGTGGAGGGAATGAATGCTTATGGTTTGAGGGCCATACAAAGAGAGGACAACAGATAGAAAGCTTGTGAGAAGAGTGGAAAAAGTAGTTACAGAGGAAGAGAAACAACATTGTGGTAGAAAAAGAAGTATTTTTCTATTGAGAGCAATGCAATGGGATAGGAATCTGCAAATTATAGCCTTTGGTTTATATGTGGTTCCCACACCCATGTAATATAATCCAAGAAACTGGGGCAAGTCAGCTCAATTTCAGCTCAGATTTCCTGCTTTATATTTTGTTATGGGACTGGAGATTATAAATATATTGTTCTCCACATTTCTACTCCCTGGTGCATGAATGCCAAATGCGAACATCAGGATCTGTCAGAATCTGTTAGCTGAGATATATGCAATATAATAGAAAGGTGAATGCAAAATTTATGTTGCCTGAATCTGCATTGTGTGCAACTAAGTGGTTCAAAAATTATTGCCGTTAGAAATAAATTAGAATTAGTTAAATTGTCAATGAATTAGCACGTGAAGATACTATGACTTTAAGAGGTGTATTTTGCCCATTTTTTAGGAAGTAAGATTGGGATGGTGGTGTGAGCAGTCTGCCGAAAGTCAAGAAAATAAACAGCTTGTGCGGCCATGGCTTTTTTTAAAGTTGGAATAGAGGTAGTCTGAATGGGTGGGGGTAAGCTCCCACAGAACCAACATTTTTATGTTTTACTTTTATGCAGTTGCTGATATCTTGCAACTGAATGTCGAAGCTCTTACTCCTCTCCCTGTCACAGCCTAAGTTTCAGGCTGCCTTCCTGCTCTTAGAATTGTACTTGAGAATATATATTTTACTGAATTTGCCTTTGCCAAGTGCGTGGTTATAGGATGATACTATATTGGAATGGTTAATTAGTAGTAGTTAATATATGACATTTTGTCGAGCATTTTGAAAGAGTTAAGTGAATTCTTTAATTTATTGTTGTTTTATTTTTAACTGTAGCATAAAAATAAAGTTTCTTTTGCTTAAAGTCGAGAAGTTTGACCAATTGAATTACATCTGGAACACATTAAAGTAAGAAAATGTTAGGTTTTAGGCTATCATCTTAATATAATTCAAGGCTGTTTGGTCTAGTTCTCATCAAGGGCCATTAAGATCAATTGCCAACTTTTTTGAAATTCACCACTGGCGAGGTTAATAATGACTGTTAGCTTTGTAACTGATTATAGAGATGTTCCCTTTTACTATACTACCAAAACTTGAGGCAAAAGCAGAAATATTAGAAGTATGCTCAGGTGTATTGACGTCAACATAGAACATAGAACATAGAACATAGAACAGTACAGCACAGAACAGGCCCTTCAGCCCACAATGTTGTGCCGACCATTGATCCTCATGTATGCACCCTCAAATTTCTGTGACCATATGCATGTCCAGCAGTCTCTTAAATGACCCCAATGACCTTGCTTCCACAACTGCTGCTGGCAACGCATTCCATGCTCTCACAACTCTCTCTCAGTCAACCTCTCTTCATAAGATAAGCCCTCCAGTCCAGGCAGCATCCTGGTAAGCCTCCTCTGAACCCTCTCCAAAGCATCCACATATTTCCTATAATAGGGCGACCAGAACTGGACGCAGTATTCCAAGTGCAGTCTAACCAAAGTTTTATAGAGCTGCAACAAGATCTCACGACTCTTAAACTCAATCCCCCTGATAATGAAAGCCAAAACACCATATGCTTTCTTAACAATCCTGTCCACTTGGGAGGCCATTTTAAGGGATCTATGTATCTGCACACCAAGATCCCTCTGTTACTCCACACTGCCAAGAATCCTATCCTTAATCCTGTACTCAGCTTTCAAATTCGACCTTCCAAAATGCATCACCTCGCATTTATCCAGGTTGAACTCCATCTGCCACCTCTCAGCCCATCTCTGCATCCTGTCAATGTCCCGCTGCAGCCTACAACAGCCCTCTATACTGTCAACGACACCTCCGACCTTTGTGTCGTCTGCAAACTTGCTGACCCATCCTTCAATCCCCTCATCCAAGTCATTAATAAAAATTACAAACAGCAGAGGCCCAAGGACAGACCCTTGTGGAACCCCACTCACCACTGACTTCCAGGCAGAATATTTTCCTTCTACTACCACTCACTGTCTTCTGTTGGCCAGCCAATTCTGTATCCAGGCAGCTAAGTTCCCCTGTATCCCATTCCTCCTGACCTTCTGAATGAGCCTACCATGGGGAACCTTATCAAATGCCTTACTGAAGTCCATATACACCACATCCACAGCTCGACCCTCATCAACTTTTCTAGTCACATCCTCAGAGAACTTGATAAGGTTTGTGAGGCATGACCTACCCCTCACAAAGCCGTGTTGACTGTATTTGATCAAGCCATGCTATTCCAGATGGTCATAAATCCTATCCCTCAGAATCCTTTCTAACACCTTGCAGACGACAGACGTGAGACTTACTCGTCTGTAATTGCCGGCGATTTCCCTATTTCCTTTCTTGAAGAGAGGAATTACATTTGCCTCTCTCCAGTCCTCAGGTACGACTCCAGTGGAGAGCGAGGGTGCAAAGATCTTCGCAAGTGGCGAAGCAATTGCATTTCTCGTTTCCCAAAGCAGCCGAGGACAAATCTGGTCCGGGCCTGGTGACTTGTCAATCTTAATGTTTGACAAAATTTTCAGCACATCAGCTTCCTCTATCTCTATCCATTCCAGCATGCACACCTGCTCTTCAAAGGTTTCATTCACTACAAAGTTTGTTTCTTTCGTATAGACAGAAGCAAAAAACTCATTTAGGGCTTCCCCTACATCCTCAGACTCCACACACAAGTTTCCTATGCTATCCCTGATCAGCCCTACTCTTTCATTGACCATTCTCTTATCCCTCACATAAGTGTAAAATGCCTTTGTGTTTTGCCTGATTTGTTCTGCCAAGCCTTTCTCGTGCCCCCTCCTGGCTCTCCTCATACCATTTTTGAGCTCCTTCCTTGCCTGCGTGTAATCGTCTCTAGCTGAACTTGACCCTAGCTTCCTCCACCTTATGTAAGCTACCTTCTTCCTTTTCACAAGACGCTCCACCGCTCTCGTCATCCAAGGTTCCTTTATCTTACCCCTTCTTGCCTGTCTCTGACCCTGAGTATTTGCTCATACCCTGTTCGGACCAAATTCTACATCAGCCCCAGTTCCAGACCCTTCCTCAGGAGCCTGCATGCCACAACCTCAGGAAATCTCCCTCTATGTCCTTCCACCTGCCACAGTGGGGCTTCCTGCACAGGCTGCACATCATCCACTTTTTTGCCTTCATCCAATGTCTGGACCTGCCTTGCCATTTCATTTTACCACCAGGCAGTGGGGGTCCCCAGCAAAAGGCCCTCAATACTGGGACCCTCCTGCTCTCCACTGGATCATGGAGTGGAAGATGTTGCATGCAGCAGGAACATACACTATAGGTTAAGGTGATTCACAGACTCCCAGCCCAACTGTGTAACCTGTGGTGCAGTGGAACTTGTGGGCCATCGGTAGTGGGCAGTGGCGCTGTCTTTTTAGTTTTTTTAAAATCTTCTGCTGTTCTTTCAGTTGCACTGGCTGTGGGCATTCAAAAAAATACATGTTGAAAATATATGTCAGGCAAAACTTGTGGGGGAGAGGATATATATATATATATAGAGAGAGAGCGATTGGACAGAATTCTAGCAGTCTTGGTTGACAGGCAGTGTTGGCAAATTAGTGGAAAATCACAGTAAGATGATTCTCTCACATGGTGCCACCAGCAGGGTATTTTTCTAGAGCAGGGCTGCAATGATAGTCAACTGCCCTCTCCAAGGATATGGGCACCTTTCCAATAGCTGGCATTTTGCCAACAATCGAGTGCCCTCCACCCCCTTCTAATAATGCAATGTAATGTAAGTAGGGGCCTTGTGACAGATAGAGGGTGGGGTAGAGCATTAGAATCAGAGTCTGGAAGACAGCAAAAGAGGACACTAGCAGGGAAAGCTGCTCTGTAGCTCCCTAATGATTACCCTTAGAGGCTTCCCATCAGAACCTAGATCTCATTGAATTTTTCAAGATGATCTAACTTAAGCTGTCTAATCTCCTGAGGTCTCCTGTATTTATCAGCAGTGACCACTTCTCCTGGTGGCACTATTGAGGTTTAAGAGCTGCCAGCCCATGGGTTGGATGAACAGCATAAGGAATCTGCTCCATTCCCTCACTTGACAGCAGGAGAAGGGTCCTGACCCGAAACGTCAACTTTCCTGCTCCTTTGATGCTGCCTGACCCGCTGTGTCCCTGCAGGCCCACACTGTGTTATCTCTGACTCCATCGTTGGCAGTCTTACTATCTCTAAACTCATGAGGAGGCTGTTTGCAATAAAATCACCCAATTGCGTGCAATTCTGGGTTCCAGAACCGCTTTTCACCGGAATGTCAATCTGCCAAGACACTTAAGCCACTGCTTTAGGTCAATGTACATCTTTGAAATGAGAGTTGTGTGGCACGCAAGGATAAATTTGCATGTATATGATCATTTGGGTAGTTTATTCGACCACATCAGTGTCAGTGGTTCAGTGTGACAAGAAAATGAATATTGTTCAGAGATAGTAGAAAATGCAGTTGCTGAAGAATCTGAGAT
Organism: Stegostoma tigrinum; assembly: GCF_030684315.1. Taxonomy (NCBI): domain Eukaryota; kingdom Metazoa; phylum Chordata; class Chondrichthyes; order Orectolobiformes; family Stegostomatidae; genus Stegostoma; species Stegostoma tigrinum. The sequence goes on along the minus strand of NC_081359.1, from coordinate 26,360,270 downwards.
AACAAGGTGTAGAGCTGGGTCAACACAACAGGCCAAGCAGCATCAGAGGAGCAGGAAGGCTGACGTTTCGAGCCTAGAAAGGGTCTAGGCCCGAAACGTCAGCCTTCCTGCTCCTCTAATGCTGCTTGGCCTGCTGTGTTCATCCATCTTTACACCTTGTTATCGCAAATAAATATGCTGATTGTCATTGTATTGTGACAGAGTAGTAGCACATATTCTGTTCTTGTGGGGATTTAGATGGTGTGTATTACTCTCCTTAATAATCTGGCGTCAATCGGTGATATTCTGATGCCTTTAGGATTCAGAAGTGAGTGTGTGTGACCACCACAAATTGTTTAATGAAACGATGTATATTGGACAACATTAATTTTACACGGCCCTTGGTTAATCTGAACAATCATTCATTAAAATACTGTTTGCTGCACCCTTCAGATGTCTTGATGAATTTCCAAAATGTACAATCAGGCATTTACCATTTAAACTTGAATCACAGATGTTCTAAAGAACAGCCAAGAGATGATGAATCCATTTGTCTTATTAAAGATTTCTTCATGTTTACTTTTAATTCCCAATGTGATTGCTTTGCATTGTGCTGAAATACCACGCCTTAAAATAGGCCATTGTTATTACATATTCAGAGGATCAATGTAATTGCAGAAAATACTTCCAGCTCTACATATTTTGCATTCAAAATGTGAAATCTCTGATTAGAATCTTGGTGATGTCAGATTTGGGACCAGTTTCAAATGAAGGTTGGAGCAATCCTGTGGATACAGGAAGCCTAGATACTGGAGATAATGAGTCAGCATAACATGTGGTTTCGTAGTCACTACTTTTTGCCTAAATCCTTTAGCTACAGCATTCTATTATTCTTCACCTGAATTCTGTGTAAGAAGACAGGTATGACCCACAAAGCCACAAACTTCACCCTAGGTTGGGCAAAGATTCAAGTAAATAAGCTTTAAGCAGAATGGAATATACTGCTAGCACCTAACTGGTACAGACCAACCAACGAACCAGTGAATTAGCTCCCCAAGGAATCCAACTTGTTGTGGCAATGTACACTGTTACTTGCATTTTCTAACCTGCAGCTATGGATAGGGATGACAGAGGCTCCAACAATGTTTACAGCACATTGCTGACCAGGCATCTCCGCTGCTCTCACTCCCTGCCATTGATGCATCTTAGAAGGATTTACAAGCCGATATTCTGGCTGTCTTGCCACATTATGCATGCATCTTCCTTAGCCATCAAGCCATGGTATGTCGGACCTTGAACTTGGAGATTGTAATGTGAAAGTGAAAGACTATCACTGGGTGACAAGACTGTTTCTGCTACACTAACAACCAAGAATTACAAGTTGTATAACAGCAAATTTTAAGAATTACTTGAAAACTGTAATAATGCCAATAGTGTGTAAATGTGAGCATATCTTTGTTCTGACCTAGCTGTATCATTAGAGGCATACAGCCCAAGAACGTCAATTCCTAGCACATTTTAGGCATCCTGGAGGCATATGCTCAGTGTTTTTTTTGGTTAGCAGGCTTGGCCATCCAGGTCAGTGGGGGTATGCCTATAAAGTCGTGAGACATATACAATGGTAAACCACAGGACTTTGCACAAAATTGCACAAAAACAGCAGACCAGGGTTCCTTAGATGGCCACTAAAAGACAGGCCATGTGATATGTCAGAGAAGGATGGATCCTGAAAAGGTGTTGCAGTGGAAGGCTCAGGGCTGTTAATGATGTGTAGGTATAGCTAAATGTTTGGGTTAGGGCCCTGGAAGCCATCCAGAGAAAGGTATGATTCAGAAGAAACCCTGAAAGCTTTCAATATTTCAGTGCTGCTGGAAGTGGTGGTGAAGGGAAACCCACAAACAGCATTTGCTTGATGCAGCTGAGAACAATGGGGTCTCAAAGAAACCCAGAGGTAAAAAGAACATCAGAAATAGGAATAGGTGTAAGCCATTCAGCGCTTCAAACCTGTCGTACTATTCAATAAGCTCATGGCTGATCTGGCCCTGTCTCAATTCTTTTGTACTAACTCACCATAGCAATCAACTCTCTGATGTTTTAGCCTCTTCTTTAAAACTTGAAGTGATCTAGCCTCCACAATTTTCTTGGAATAGAAAATTCCAGATCCTGAGATAAGAAATTCCTTTGCATACTGTTTTAAATCAGTATCCCCTTATTCTGTTATGCTCCATTGCTAGAGATTCTCCCGCTAGTGGAAATGTCTTCTCAACATCTATCCTGTCAAGGCCTCTCAAAATTTTGTATGTTTCAATAAGATCATCTCTCATTCTTCTAAATTCTAATAAACCTGTTTAGTCGTTTTTGTTAAGACAACTCTATCCTAGGAATCAGGCTAGTGAATTTCTTTTGAATAATACTCCTGGTACAGCCTAATCCATCCTGCATGTTGTAACAAGATTTCCTGTTTTTAAATTCCAATCCCTAATGTTCTGTGTTTCTTGTAATAGAATGCCCAGATCCTTCTGTGCTACACTATTCTTTGGAATCTCTCTCCATTTAAATAATAGTCAAACACTTGCTTCTCCCTACCAAAGTACATGTCCTCACACTTTCCTACATCTAACTCCATCTACTAAGATTTTGCCAACTAACTCAACCTATTGATATTCTTTGCTGATTGCTTGTATCTTCATCACAACATGCCTACTAGCTTTTTCTGTATCATGAACAAATTTGGATGCATGACACTCTGCCCTCTCCTCCAAGTCATCAATGTAGATTGTAAATAATTAAAGCCTTAAGTCTGAACTTTGTGGCACTCCATTAATTATGTCTTCCCAACCTGAATTAAGACCCAATCATCTCTACTGTCTGCCTTTTGTGAGTTATCCAATCCATGCTAGTTCATTACTCCAATACTGTGAGCTCTTATCTTGTGCAATAACTTATACCTGGCATCTTATCAACTGCGTTTTGACATTCTAAATATATCCATTGGTCCCCATTTTTCAATTTTCCTTATTATATCCTCAGAGAACTCTAGCAAATTTGTCAAACATGATTTACCTTCCACAAAACAATGTTGACTGTCCTTGATTGCATTAAGCTTTTCTAAATGCTCCGCTCTTCTGCCCCTACATGGAATAGTGTAGGTTAGATGGGCTTGAGATCGGTATGACAGGTCGGCACAACAACGAGGGCCGAAGGGCCTGTACTGTGCTGTAATGTTCTATGTTCTATGTTCTAACAATGAATTTGAGCATTTTCCCAGTGACAGGTATGAGGTCACCTGGTCTATAAATCTCCCGCTTCTGTTTCTCTCCCTTCTAATCTCGGTTTAGTGAAATCAACTGCCTCTACAAGAGTCAAATTTGTGCTCAGAGCCAAAGGGATTAAATTACCAGGATGTGGGAAGCCAATCAAGAAGTCCTTCATGGAGCAGTATTTTAGCAATTTTCAAGACCAGATCTTTGAAAGTAAAGATTTAGATCCCCTATAAAGGAGATAAGATTGTATTGAGATTTGATGACTCACAAAATCATTAACTTCTGGAGGTACTGCTGTGAAATCTGTTGGATGTCTTGACTGTGTCAGCTATTTGATGAGTTTTGTGGGGCATTTGACCATATTGTCTCTTAGCCCATAGTTACCTCATGACAATTCTGACAGTTTAATTAAACAATTCTGACTGTTTAAGTATAATTCTGAATGCTAGAATGTAAGTGGTGTACATACTACAGATTGTTTTACTTTCTAATTGTGTGCATTAAAGTTTAGCTTGTTTGTTCAAAACTAGGAATCTTTTGCCCTTACTTTCTTAGTGATCACCAGAATCTCAAACATTGTCCTCCTTAAATGAAGAAGTTATTGGTCCCTGCAGAACAGTACATAAAGTTGGTTGTCTCATCAGTCATCATAACACTCTATTGAGGAATGATAACTGTGACAAAAATCTAAAATGATATGGGATTACTTTTTGTATTTCTATTACTTAATAAGAATTTTATTAAGCCTCAAAAATACCAGGACTAAAGTATAAGGCCTTTTTGTATGACTGGCAGGGCAATCAGATGATTAGATGTGATTATTATCATGATTGAGCCATTTTGTTTATGATCTTCTACTGACTAATTTTTTTATTAACTATTCAATTACAGTTCAAATTCTCTTGATCATTCAAGGTAAAGATGACCATGCTCATAATTTGAAATATTTCATAGAGGTCCAGTAGTCTCTAAGGTGACTTCTAAACTCTATCAGCACTCAGAAGGCTTTGTTGAAAATAGGGACAAGTTACTGCAGACTAACCTTGGACAAGTTTCTGGATCAGGATCTCCTTGTCCTAGACTTTTTCCCTTCCAATGATAAGTGCTCTTGTTTCTGGGGGAGACTGCACCATTGTTTATTTGATTGCACTGGGTGTAGCAATCCTGGGTGAGTGCATTCAGGACATGAAATTGGTTTCAAATGCACAGTGATTTACTGGTTAGCACTAATGCCTCACAGCTCCAGGGCCCTGGGTTCAATTCCAGCCTTGGGTACCTGTCTGTTTGGAATTTGCACATTCTCCCCGCATCTGCATGGGTTTCCTCTAGGTGCTCCTGCTTCCTCCCACAGTCCAAAGACATGCAGGTTAGGTGGGTTGGCTGTCCTAAATTACCCATAGTGCCCAGGGTTGTGCAGGCAAGGTGGATTAGCCATGGGAAATGCAGGGATAGGGTGGGTCTGGATGGAATGCCCTTCAGAGAGTTGGTGTGGACTCAATGGCCTTCTTCCACATAGTAGGGATTCTATGATTTAGAAAGCCCATCCTTACCTGTCATGGAAGTACATCCAGAAGCAGACTTTCTGTAAAAAAATTTGCTTTGGTAAGTGAGTGTCAGGTTTTCTGACATTCTATTTATGCGAGAGTGGTATTCCCATGCATGTTCTGAATGATTGGCAACAAGGCCTGGAAGAGTAGTATAGTTCTTCTTCGTGGGGGTAAAATTGTATCAGAGATAGTAGGAACTGCAGATACTGGAGAATCTGGGATAACAAGGTATAGAGCTGGATGAACACAGCAGGCCAAGCAGCATCAGAGGAGCAGGAAGGCTGACATTTTGGACCTTGACCCTTCTACTGCTGTGTTCATCCAGCTCTATACCCTGTTATCCCAGATTTTCCAGCATCTGCAGTTCCTACTATCTCTGGTTCTCCTTCTTATGTTTTATATAATAGTGTGCACTGACCAGTCCCGCATTGTTCCCCAGATAACTTCCTCTTTTGAATGCTCTGATCTCCTCATGTTAAGCCCACTGGCAACATTCCCTCACAGTATGTATCCTCTAAAATACACAGACATGCATTCCTTCTTAAGAAGCAAAAGAACTTCAATTTCAGTAACTGCTTTAGTGAACCCTGGACATCTCAAAGTACTTTACAGCTAATTAAGTCCAATTATCTTGCAAAGTGGTAAACATAGCAAATGATTTGTAGACAGTAAACACTCTCAAACATCAATGTGATAATGACCAGATAATCTATTTCAGTGATACTCCTTGAAGGATAAATATTGTGTGAGGATGTGAGGCAGAAGTCTGCAGCTCTTCTTAGTAAGAATTGTCATGGGGTCTGTTATATTTGCTTGAGAGGGCAGGCTATGCCTTGATTTATCATTTTATTGGAAAACTATCTCTGTTGTGCATCACAGTTTCAGCACCATGCTATTGTATCAACCTGGATTCTGGACTTAAATCTCTGGAGTGGGACTTGAGCCCAGTACGTGCAGATTCAGAAGCCGGAGTGCTATCACATTGTCACAGCTGATGCATTTAAGCCAGCAAATTTGTCCCAAGGAGCTAGTTGCTTAATTTCTTTATCATTTATACCAGTTACATATCTCATTGACATTTAGAAAGCAGCATTTTTAGCTAGTCATCCTGATAGATGCCTGCTCTGGAAAGGGCCTTGCCTTATGATATGAGGAAAGTCATTTTGGGTGCTTAATGATATTAGAGATGAGATCAGTCTAAGATAGGCAGTTCTATTATACTGTTTGTGAAGCTGGAAAAGCACAACAGGTTCAGAGAGCATCTGAGCAGCAGGAAAGCCAACATTTCAGGCCAAAACCATTTGTCAAGATTGGGCAGGGGGAGAGGAGCCCAGGACTAAATATAGGGAGGGATGTGGACTGGGGGAAGAGTAGGTGGATGCAGATTGGAGGTTATTGTGTTTGGTCAGTGGGAAGGGTGGAGTGGATAGGTGAGTAGGAAGATAGACAGGTTATTTCAGATCAGGGAGGCAAGGAGGAGGTGGAGGGCTGGACATGGGAGAAGGCTGGGGGTGGAATGATTTTGAACCTGATGAAGTCAATGTGGAGGCTGTAAAGTCCTAAGGTGAAATATGAGATGGTGTTCCTCCAGTTTATGTTTGGCCTTACTCTGACAGTGGAGACCAGGGATGGACATGTCACCAGGGGAGTGGGAGGCGGCGTTAAAATGGATGACAACCAGAGGGTTGGATTGATTGGTGCATGCAGAGTGCAGATGCTCCATGAACTGGTCCCAGAGTCCGTGTTTGGTCTCCCCAATATAGAGGAGGCCTCATTGGGAGCAACGGATAAAATAGATCAAGTTGGATGAAGTGCAGATGAATCTCTGCTGGATCTGGAAGGGTTGGATTTCATTCTCGCGTGGTTGCAGGTGAATGAAGGTATGTCCTTTGCTGAGGACTGACTGTTCAGCCTTAGTGAGGGGGAGTTCAGAGGGGATGGTGAATACCCAGCAGGTCTCGGGGCCAGGGGCTGAATGTAGAGCGCGGGTCAGGAGCAAAGATGAAGACTTTGTCAGGAGTGGCTGTGTGCGCTGGAGCGGTCACATGGACGGAAGCAGAAGTATCCCAGTTGTCAATGATGGCATCAGTCATGTCGTCCTTTATGTCAGTGGAAGTGGCAGTCATGTGGTGTTTGATGTGAACAGAAACAATGGCCACCCGGTCCACAGAAGATTTGGGAGCACTCACGTGGTCAATGGCACCAGTCTGACCTTGGAGAAGGTCGGAGATGAGGTTAGGATTCTGAATGGGTGAGGAGGTCTGTGTCTGGGTGTAAGTACGAGTGAGTTTGGTATACTTACAATCTTTGATGTCTTATAGAGTGGAGAAAATAATTTGTTGAGGGTGCAGATCCCTCTGGGGACAAAGAACAGTAAAGGTCTTCTGCAGATCTTGGAGAGAGAGGCCCTGAGCTGGGGCAAGGCCAGTTGCAGGGATAGAAAATGTTGACGCAGGTAGAGCCATTTCTGTATCACTGGAGAAACTGTAGATAACAATTGTCACAGTTGGGTCCAAAATGTGAACGTCTGAAAATTATTTGGAGTCCATGGGGGATGAGCCAGCTGCACTGACAAAGGAGAAAGTAAGAACTGCAGATGCTGGAGAATCTGAGATAAGAAGAGGCTGATGCTGCCTGTCCTGCTGTGTTCATCGAGCTCTACATGCTAATGAAGGAGAGACGGCCGTAGTGTCAGGATTGCTTCAGAATGTGGTTGAAAAGCTTCAGGGCAGAGAAGACAAGGTGGGGTTGTGGGGGAAGTGGTTTGCCTTGGGAGAGAAACTCACTGAGCTCTCTTTGGAGGGAGAAGAAAACCTTTTTCAATGTGGACAAGTCCCAACAAAGGGTTTTGGCCGAAATATTGACTTTCCTGCTCTTCAGATACTGTCTGATCTGCTGTGTTTTTTTCAGCTCCACATCTATTGATTCTGGCTTCCAGCATTTGCATCCTCACTATCTCCTATTATACTGTTTGTGCAGCTTTATCATGCTTGTGAGGTGGGTGGGTAATTATCTTTGCTTCAGCCTCGGGATGTCGGTGCTGGAAAACCTGAAAATATTTTTGCTTCCAATGCTATCAGTATCAAGCACTCACAGTCACGTAAAGCAGAGGCTAGGGCAGATTAAAGCTCTCTCTACAAAACCAAAGTGTGTAAAACTAACAGTCCCCCCACCCCACCAACAAACTGCACAGATGGACTATTTCCACTGCTCACACCAGGTAGCCCTTAGTGATTTTTATTTCAATTTTCCTCTATAGGTTTTACTTAGACCTGTGTGCTACGAGCCTCAGCAACTTTAATCAAAACCTGGATTTGCACTCATGCCATCAAGCTCTGCGTATCTGAGTCAGCTGTCGGCAGGAGTTTGAATATATGCACTATATAAACATTTCAAACTCCAGGGCTTGAGCATAAATTATTTCCATGTTTAAAGCTCGTATACTGTATCAGGAACAAGAGATGTGCTCTCAATCACGTGCATGATGTACATTTAATAATACTACATTACAGCACGTGGATAGTCCCTTCAGCCCACCAAAACCGCACTGATTGCTAATCCTTATCTAGACCCACTACTTACTGCCTATGAGTCGTCTGTTTGCCTCCTATTCATGTGCTTGTCAAGATACTGGCAGTGTATTGCAGGCATCTACCACCCTCTCTGTGAAAAACTTTATCTGCACTCCTCCCCCAAAATTTCCACCTCTCACCTTGAACCAGTGCTGTCTTGCAGTTGACCTTTCCACCCTGGGAAAATAGCCCTGACTATCCACACTATCTATGCCTCTGCTCTAACAAAGCCTGGGTGAATTACTACTTTATTTGTTGACATGAGTGACACTCAAGTAACATTGCAGTACATCAGAAACCAAGGCCTCTGTTGTGTATGTGCCTGAAAGGTCCAAAAAGACTTAATACTGAGTTACTAACATAAACTGTGACGTCCTCATGTGGATTAATGGGCACTACAGATTATGATCTCAAGGGAGTGAGGCCTAACAACATGCCCCCCTCAAAGCCTCTGTTATATTATCTTGAAACCTTGAATGAATAAACAAGGAAATGTGGACACTGGAAATCAGAAGTAAAAACAGAAAATACTGGAAAATCTCAGCAAATCTAGTAACATCAGTTCTGGAGAAGAGCCCCTGGAACCGAAATGTTAATGCTTCTTTCTCTCCACTAATGCTGCCAGAATTGCTGAGATTTTCCAATGATTTCTATTTCTGTTTGCAACAATGAAACCTGTAACTGGTTGCACTCGTGCAGTAAATTGTATTGTGTTAACTACAAAAGATTCTTCTAATCATAATAGCGTGTGGTTTCCCTCTGCTACACTTAATCAGACAGGCCTTGTAGTCTCCTACAGTTAAAAAGGATGATGGCAGCAATCTCCATCTTGAGCAGCAGCACAAGTGACATACTGAACTGGCATAACCCTACAACATGGCAGTGTCTGTGAACCCTACTGTGGGATAGGGTGGAGCAGGAAATCGGACAATGGAGAAACACGATGTGTTACATAATGTAGTTTGCAGCCAAAAAAGGAACTCTTGCCAGATTTCAAAAAACAGTTCTGCTGACAATTCTCATAACAGCCATAATAGACATGGCCCTAGGGTTTGGACCAATTTTCATATTATGGCAATGGTTTTGGACACTCAACTTTCACTTATTAAATGGGTGCAGCTTCAGCCATAGATGTGACTTGAGCAACATATATTTTCAAAGCTAGGCCAGGTCTGGGAAAATATGGATACAAACCTTGAGCTTCTGTTCAACAAAGACCCCAGTTCACCCCAACTTGGCAGGGTCCTCAATCTCTCCCAACCAAAATCCAGTCTCACCTTTCAATCAACAGGTATCCTTTGTTTCTCATTATATACTTCCAGCCCCAGCCCAGTGAAAGTCCCACTCTTAGGTTGTTAGGGCCATATTCAGAGATAATGGGAACTGCAGATGCTGGAGAATTCAAGACAACAAAATGTGAGGCTGGATGAACACAGCAGGCCAAGCAGCATCTCAGGAGCACAAAAGCTGACGTTTCGGGCCTAGACCCTTCATCAGAGACGGGGATGGGGTTCTGGAATAAATAGGGAGAGAGGGGGAGGCGGACCGAAGATGGAGAGAAAAGAAGATAGGTGGAGAGAGTATAGGTTGGGAGGTAGGGAGGGGATAGGTCAGTCCAGGGAAGACGGACAGGTCAAGGAGGTGGGATGAGGTTGGTAGGTAGATGGGGGTGCGGCTTGGGGTGGAAGGAAGGGATGGGTGAGAGGAAGAACAGGTTAGGGAGGCGGAGACAGGTTGGACTGGTTTTGGGATGCAGTGGGTGGAGGGGAAGAGCTGGGCTGGTTGTGTGGTGCAGTGGGGGGAGGGGACGAACTGGGCTGGTTTAGGGATGCAGTTGGGGAAGGGGAGATTTTGAAACTGGTGAAGTCCACATTGATACCATTAGGCTGCAGGGTTCCCAGGCGGAATTTGAGTTGCTGTTCCTGCAACCTACCGCCCCCTCGATCATGACCCCACACCTGAGCACCATACCATCATCTCCAACACCATTCATGACCTCATCACCTCAGGGGACCTCCCACCCACAGCCTCCAACCTCATCGTTCCCCAACCCCGTACGGCCCGTTTCTATCTCCTTCCCAAAATCCACAAACCTGCCTGCCCTGGTCGACCCATCGTCTCAGCCTGTTCCTGCCCCACCAAACTCATCTCCACCTATCTGGACTCCATTTTCTCCCCTTTGGTCCAGGAACTCCCCACCTACGTCCGTGACACCACCCATGCCCTCCACCTCCTCCAGGACTTCCAATTCCCTGGCCCCCAACACCTCATCTTCACCATGGACGTCCAGTCCCTATACACCTGCATTCCGCATGCAGATGGCCTCAAGGCCCTCCGTTTCTTCCTGTCCCGCAGGCCCGACCAGTCCCCTTCCACCGACACCCTTATCCGCCTAGCCGAACTCGTCCTCACCCTCAACAACTTCTCTTTTGACTCTTCCCACTTCCGACAGACTAAGGGGGTGGCCATGGGCACCCGCATGGGCCCCAGCTATGCCTGCCTCTTTTTAGGTTACGTGGAACAGTCCCTCTTCCGCACCTACACAGGCCCCAAACCCCACCTCTTTCTCCGGTACATTGATGACTGTATCGGCGCCGCCTCTTGCTCCCCAGAGGAGCTCGAACAGTTCATCCACTTCACCAACACCTTCCACCCCAACCTTCAGTTCACCTGGGCCATCTCCAGCACATCCCTCACCTTCCTGGACCTCTCAGTCTCCATCTCAGGCAACCAGCTTGTAACTGATGTCCATTTCAAGCCCACTGACTCCCACAGCTACCTAGAATACACCTCCTCCCACCCACCCTCCCGCAAAAATTCCATCCCCTATTCCCAATTCCTCCGCCTCTGCCGCATCTGCTCCCACGACAAGACATTCCACTCCCGTACATCCCAGATGACCATGTTCTTCAAAGACCGCAACTTTCCCCCACAGTGATTGAGAACGCCCTCGACCGCGTCTCACGTATTTCCCGCAACACGTCCCTCACACCCCGCCCCCGCCACAACCGCCCAAAGAGGATCCCCCTCGTTCTCACACACCACCCCACCAACCTCCGGATACAACGCATCATCCTCCGACACTTCCGCCATCTACAATCCAACCCCACCACCCAAGACATTTTTCCATCCCCACCCCTGTCTGCTTTCCGGAGAGACCACTCTCTCCGTGACTCTCTTGTTTGCTCCACACTGCCCTCCAACCCCACCACACCCGGCACCTTCCCCTGCAACCGCAGGAAATGCTACACTTGCCCCCACACCTCCCCCCTCACCCCTATCCCAGGCCCCAAGATGACATTCCACATTAAGCAGAGGTTCACTTGCACATCTGCCAATGTGGTATACTGCATCCGGTGTGGTGTCCTCTACATTGGGGAAACCAAGCGGAGGCTTGGAGACCGCTTTGCAGAACACCTCCGCTCAGTTTGCAACAAACTACTGCACCTCCCAGTCGCAAACCATTTCCACTCCCCCTCCCATTCTTTAGATGACATGTCCATCATGGGCCTCCTGCAGTGCCACAGTGATGCCACCCAAAGGTTGCAGGAACAGCAACTCATATTCCGCCTGGGAACCCTGCAGCCTAATGGTATCAATGTGGACTTCACCAGTTTCAAAATCTCCCCTTCCCCAACTGCATCCCTAAACCAGCCCAGTTCATCCCTTCCCCCCACTGCACCACACAACCAGCCCAGCTCTTCCCCTCCACCCACTGCATCCCAAAACCAGTCCAACCTGTCTCCGCCTCCCTAACCTGTTCTTCCTCTCACCCATCCCTTCCTCCCACCCCAAGCCGCACCCCCATCTACCTACTAACCTCATCCCACCTCCTTGACCTGTCCGTCTTCCCTGGGCTGATCTATCCCCTCCCTTCCTCCCAACCTATACTCTCTCCACCTATCTTCTTTTCTCTCCATCTTCGGGCCATATTCAGCATGTCTTTGCTGCCAACTTTGAAATCAATGAGGTGCTGATCAATTTTCAATTGTTCTAATTGGAAATCACTCCTCCATCACTCCTAGCACTTCCTCTCCTAAACACACACACACACTCCGACACCTTGTTGAATTTGCTGTCAACAAAGCAGATGCATTTTCTTCTTTTCACACCTTCATTTACACCTATTTACATTTGTATCTCTCCTTCACTGTTATTAACAACTCCTTTGTATTTTGCTCTGGAGACCCTCACAAACTCCTCTACATCTGCCCACGGGATAAAAATACATCATCTTCCAAAGTCTTTCAGTTCTGAAGAAGAGTTGTATCAGATTCGAAATGCCAACTCTGTTTCTCTCTCCACAAATGCTGCCAGACATGGTGAGTTTCTCCAGCATAGAGTCATAGCGATGCACAGCATGGAAACAGACCCTTCAGTCCTACCCATCCATGCCAACCAGATATCCTAATTTAATCTAGTCCCATTTGCCAGCATTTGGCCCATCTACCTCTAACCCTTCCTATTCATATACCCATCCAGGTGCCTTTTAAATGTTGTAATTGTACCAGCCTCCACTACTTCGTCTGGCAGTTCACCCTCTGCATGAAAATGTTGTCCCTTAGATCCTTATATGTCTTTCCTGCCTCAACTTAAATCTATGCCCTCTAGTTTTGGATTCCCCTGCTCTGGAGAAAAGACTTTGACTATTCACACTATCTACTCCCCTCATGAATTTATGAATTTCTATCAGGCCACCCTCCAACCTCAAATGCTCCAAGGAAAATAGCCCCAGCCTATTCAGCCTCTTCCAATAGTCAAAACCCTCCAACCTTGGCAACATCCTTATAAATCTTTTCTGAAGCCTTTCAAGTTAAATGACATCTTTTCTATAACATGGAGAAAAGGACTGCACACAGTGCTCCAAAAGTAGCCTAACCAATGCCCTGTACAGCTGCAACATTACCTCCTAACAGTTTTACTTAATGCACTGTCTAAAGAAAGTAAACGTACCAAACACCTTCTTCACGACACTACCCACCTGCAACTCTACTTTCAAGGAACTATGAAACTGCACCCCAAAGTCTCTTTGTTCCGCAACACTCACCAGGATCTTACCATTAAGTGTGTAAGTCCTGCTATGATTTCCCTTTCCAAAATGACAGACCTCACTTTTATCTAGATTAAACTCCATCTGTCATTCCTCAGCCAATCAACCAATCTGATCATAGTCAATAGACAACAGACAATAGACAATAGGTGCTGGAGTAGGCCATTCAGCCCTTCGAGCCAGCACCACCATTCATTATGATCATGGCTGATCATCCACAATCAGTATCCTGTTCCTGCCTTATCCCCATAACCCTTGATTCCACTATCTTTAAGAGCTCTATCCATCTCTTTCTTGAAAGTATCTGCCTTCAGGGCAGACCATTCCATACATCCACCACTCTCTGGGTGAAGAAGTTTTTCCTCAACTGTTCTAATTTCCTCAACTCTGTTCTAAGTCCTGTTGTACTCTGACGTAACCTTCGCTGCCCACTGCATCACAAATTTTGGTGTCATCTGCAAACTTACTAACCATATCTTCTATATTCACATCCAAATCATTTTTGTAAATGACAAAAAATGCACACTTTCTGATTTTACATAATACACTAAAGCATCTTTCTTGAAAGATCTTGAGATTAAATGCTGTCTATTTGTTGAGAGTCATGGGATTTGGCAAAGATTTGGAATTCAGAAAGACAAAGGGGACCCAATTTTCACTACAGAATGCATCAGAATTACCAATTGCACTTAAACAACAAACTTTACCTCAGGAACCAGAGCAGCCCATTTAGTCTCATGAGGTTCGTCATATTCAATTTGATCCTGAGTAATCTGTACCTCAATCTCATTTTATTCCCCTAAATCCCGTTTCTCACTATGATCTCACATAACAAAAAAAAGATTGAATTCACCTTTGAAATCTCCAGTTGCCCCAGCAACTATAATCTTTTGTAGGAGAGTTCTAGATTTTTCCTATCTGTTTTGTGTTAAATTGCTTACTGATTTCATTCCTAAATAACCTTAGCTCTAATTTTAAGATCACGTCTCCCTTTTGATCCAACTACCTACTCCATCAAACCATCCACGACATCACACCAGGCTGTTATGTTCTTTGCATTCTTATATATGAATAATGCCACATTCATCTTGCTAGGCGCTAACAAACAAAATGAACTTCCTAAGAAAGTGCTGGATGTGGGTAACAGTTACAACTTTTAAAAGACATTTGGATAAGTATGTGAATAAAAAATGTTTGGAGGGATATGGGCCAAGTACAGGCATGTGGCTCTAGTTTGGTTTGGGATTTTGGTTGGCAAGGTCTTATTGGACCAAACAGGCTGCTTCATGTTGAATGAATCTATGATTCTAAGCAAAATTAATAAGAGATACGAACTGAGGAAGCAAAAGTAAATGATGATTTTTAGGCCAATGTTATAACATGCCTCATGCAGCCTTACGCAGTTCGAGCTTGTGTCAAATGACAATGTCTCAGTCACAACGCTGTTGTTAGAGTTGTCTGCAAAATTTTTCATTTTATTAGTGATGCATTCAGTATCAAATGTTGAAGACAGCCGTTTGCAACTGATGCTAGTTTTCGATAGCACAAAGTATTGAAGTCAACCTAGCCCAGTCAGTGCTATCAGACAATGGTGCCCGTACAATTGAAATTTCCTGTTTAATTCAAAAAGCTTTATAAAGAAGTTCTGGAGATCAAAATAGATCATGAAATCACAACAGAAACTGAATTATTTCATTCATAACACTCAATGCCACATCTGACTTTAGCCAACTAGCACATCTTACTTAAAAGAAACACAAAAATCCTTACATATTTTGCTTTTTCTGGTCTGAGGATGTTCCAGTGTCCTCTACAAAGTGCGATGTAACATTTAAACTACATAATGTTGCAAAACACAACAACAACCTACATTTTCATATCAGTCTCCCTTTAACATAATAAAACATTCCAAGGTGCTTCACAGCTGCATTAGAAATCATAATTTCACAAACATTTACATCAGAAGATACACTGGCAGATGACCAGAAGCTTCCTCAATGATCATGAGAAATAGAACTAAAACAGAAGTTGCTAGAAACGCTCAGCAGGTCATGGCAGCTTCTGTGAAGAAAAAATCAGAGGTAACATTTCAGGTCCAGTGATCCTTCCTCAGAACTGATAGTAGCTGGGCAAATGTTGCCTTACATGCAGAAAATAGGGAGGGGGATGGGTAGGGAGTAAATGATAGGATTGAGCTTGAAGAGAGAGAAGAGCAGTTGGATAGACAAAGGAGTTGATAACATTCAGGCTAGGAGGGTGAATAGCCGTTATTGGGGATTGTTAGTGACTAACAATAGGTAGTGTGTAATGGCAGGCTCTGTGATAACAAGGCCTGGTGTGTGGGGTAGGGGGCGGGACATGGGATAGTTTGGGGCCTAAAATTATTGAACTCGATAGTGAGTCTGGAGGGCTGCAGGGTCCCTAAGTGGAAAATGAAGTGTTTTTCGTTAGCTTGTGTCGAGCTTCGCTGGAACACTGCAGCAAGCAGTGGCCAACATCTCTGCCTCTGGCCATCTGCAGCGTTCCAGAGAAGCTCAACACAAGCCAGATGAAAAACAGAGATAATGGGAACTGCAGATGCTGGAGAATCCAAGATAATAAAATGTGAGGCTGGATGAACACAGCAGGCCAAGCAGCATCTCAGGAGCATAAAAGCTGACGTTTCGGGCCTAGACGCTTCATCAGAGAGGGGGATGCGGTGAGGGTTCTGGAATAAATAGGGAGAGAGGGGGAGGCGGACCGAAGATGGAGAGAAAAGAAGATAGGTGGAGAGAGTATAGGTGGGGAGGTAGGGAGGGGATAGGTCAGTCCAGGGAAGACGATCAGGTCAAGGAGATGGGATGAAGTTAGTAGGTAGATGGGGGTGCGGCTTGAGGTGGGAGGAAGGGATGGGTGAGAGGAAGAACAAGTTAGGGAGGCAGAGACAGGTTGGACTGGTTTTGGGATGCAGTGGGTGGAGGGGAAGAGCTGGGCTGGTTGTGTGGTGCAGTGGGGGGAGGGGACGAACTGGGCTGGTTTAGGGATGCGGTGGGGGAAGGGGAGATTTTGAAACTGGTGAAGTCCACATTGATACCATTAGGCTGCAGGGTTCCCAGGCGGAATATGAGTTGCTGTTCCTGCAACCTTCGGGTGGCATCACTGTGGCACTGCAGGAGGCCCATGATGGACATGTCATCTAAAGAATGGGAGGGGGAGTGGAAATGGTTTGCGACTGGGAGGTGCAGTTGTTTGTTGCAAACTGAGCGGAGGTGTTCTGCAAAGCGGTCTCCAAGCCTCTGCTTGGTTTCCCCAATGTAGAGGACACCACACTGGGTACAGTGGATGCAGTATACCACATTAGCAGATGTGCAGGTGAACCTCTGCTTAATGTGGAATGTCATCTTGGGGCCTGGGATAGAGGTGAGGGAGGAGGTGTGGGGGCAAGTGTAGCATTTTCTGTGGTTGCAGGGGAAGGTGCCGGGTGTGCTGGGGTTGGAGGGCAGTGTGGAGCGAACAAGGGAGTCACGGAGAGAGTGGTCTCTCCGGAAAGCAGACAGGGGTGGGGATGGAAAAATGTCTTGGGTAGTGGGGTTGGATTGTAGATGGCGGAAGTGTCGGAGGATGATGCGTTGTATCCGGAGGTTGGTGGGGTGGTGTGTGAGAACGAGGGGGATCCTCTTAGGGCGGTTGTGGCGGGGGCGGGGTGTGAGGGACGTGTTGCGGGAAATGCGGGAGACGCGGTCAAGGGCGTTCTCGATCACTGTGGGGGGAAAGTTGCGGTCCTTGAAGAACTTGGACATCTGGGATGTGCGGGAGTGGAACGTCTTATCGTGGGAGCAGATGCGGTGGAGGCGGAGGAATTGGGAATAGGCGATGGAATTTTTGCAGGAGGGTGGGTGGGAGGAGGTGTATTCTACGTAGCTGTGGGAGTCGGTGGGCTTGAAATGGACATCTGTTACAAGCTGGTTGCCAGAGATGGAGACTGAGAGGCCCAGGAAGGTGAGGGATGTGCTGGAGTGTCCAGGAAGGTGAGGGATGTGCTGGAGCAACTTTCCCCCCACAGAGGTCGAGAACGCCCTTGACCGCGTCTCCCGCATTTCCCGCAACACATCCCTCACACACCGCCCCCGCCACAACCGCCTAAGAGGATCCCTCTCGTTCTCACACACCACCCCACCAACCTCCGGATACAACGCATCATCCTCCGACACTTCCGCCATCTACAATCCAACCCCACCACCCAAGACATTTTTCCATCCCCACCCCTGTCTGCTTTCCGGAGAGACCACTCTCTCCGTGACTCCCTTGTTCGCTCCACACTGCCCTCCAACCCCAGCACACCCGGCACCTTCCCCTGCAACTGCAGGAAATGCTATACTTGCCCCCACACCTCCTCCCTCACCCCTATCTCAGGCCCCAAGATGACATTCCACATTAAGCAGAGGTTCACCTGCACATCTGCCAATGTGGTATACTGCATCCACTGTACCCGGTGTGGTGTCCTCTACATTGGGGAAACCAAGCGGAGGCTTGGGGGCCGCTTTGCAGAACACCTCCGCTCAGTTCGCACCAAACAACTGCACCTCCCAGTCGCAAACCATTTCCACTCCCCCTCCCATTCTTTAGATGACATGTCCATCATGGGCCTCCTGCAGTGCCACAGTGATGCCACCCGAAGGTTGCAGGAACAGCAACTCATATTCTGCCTGGGAACCCTGCAGCCTAATGGTATCAATGTGGACTTCACCAGTTTCAAAATCTCCCCTTCCCCCACCACATCCCTAAACCAGCCCAGTTCGTCCCCTCCCCCCACTGCACCACACAACCAGCCCAGCTCTTCCCCTCCACCCACTGCATCCCAAAACCAGTCCAACCTGTCTCTGCCTCCCTAACTTGTTCTTCCTCTCACCCATCCCTTCCTCCCACCCCAAGCCGCACCCCCAGCTACCTACTAACCTCATCCCACCTCCTTGACCTGTCCGTCTTCCCTGGACTGACCTATCCCCTCCCTACCTCCCCACCTATACTCTCTCCACCTATCTTCTTTTCTCTCCATCTTCGGTCCGCCTCCCCCTCTCTCCCTATTTATTCCAGAACCCTCACCCCATCCCCCTCTCTGATGAAGGGTCTAGGCCCAAAACGTCAGCTTTTGTGCTCCTGAGATGCTGCTTGGCCTGCTGTGTTCATCCAGCCTCACATTTTATTATCCCAGATGAAAAACACCTCATTTTCTGCTTGGGGACCCTGCAGCCCTCCAGAATCAATATCAAGCTCAATAATTTTAGGACTTGAACACTCCCTCACCACCTGCCCTAGGGCTCATTACCACATAGCCTGCCATTACATACTACCTGTTGTTAGTGACTAACAGTCTCTATTTACAGCTATTCACCATCCCAGCCAGATTGTTACCAGCTCTGTTGCCTATCCAACTGTTCTTCTCTCTTCAGGCTCTATCCTATTGTTTACTCTCTACCCCATCCCTGTCCCTATTTTGTGCAAATAAGCCGACGTTAGCCCAACTACCATCAGTTCTGAGGAAGGGTCACCAGATCCAAAAAATTAGCTCTGATTTTTACTTCACAGATGCTGCCAGGCCTGCTGAGCTTTTCCAGCAACTTCTGCTTTTGTTGCTGATTTACAGCATCTGCACTTCTTTCAATTTTCGTAAGAAATAGAAGCAAGAGAAGGCCATTCTGTCCATCAAGCCTACATGGCCATTCAGAAATAACCTGAATGATGTGATAATGGCCTTAAATCCACTTTCTGCACTGTTAAAACTGTGCCTTAAAGAAAGAGATGTGAAGAAGCAGGTTGGAATCAAACAGCAGTGTCATAACGATCGGATTATCAGTTTTGTGAAGTTGATTGAGGCATCAATATTGGAAACCGCATTGTGGAGAGCAATCTCACTTTTCTTTAAACAATACCATAATAGCGGCAACAAAATGTGAGGCTGGATGAACACAGCAGGCCAAGCAGCATCTCAGGAGCACAAAAGCTGACGTTTCGGGCCTAGATGCCCCCCTCTGATGAAGGGTCTAGGCTCGAAACGTCAGCTTTTGTGCTCCTGAGATGCTGCTTGGCCTGCTGTGTTCATCCAGCCTCACATTTTGTTGTCTTGGATTCTCCAGCATCCGCAGTTCCCATTATCTCTGATACCATAATAGCGGCAGGTGGGTCTCACTCTTAATTCCTTTCAGAATGGCAGCTTAGATCATAAGCTTGCACCAACAATCTTCTGACTCAGGATTGGCAATATTACTTTCTGGGCTATGGCTAATAGGTAGATGACTTTAAATGAAAATGACAACTTTGTTGTACCTATGGAGAATGTTACTTGTAATTTAGATTTGAAAAGGATGGGTTCAGTAGGCCCTTTTGCTGAACCTTGTGACTGAGTAGGCAGCAAATTATTACCTCTCTGCAGTAGCACTTAGGTAATCAAGGTTTAGTGAGAGGGCTTGAATTTGATTTGAGCAATGATAAGCATAGGACTTGCAAAGACAATTCCACCCTCGAAACGCCCCCATCATCAATCTGAGTTTCAGGTTCCATTTGACTATTTGTCTTGATTTTTTTTATGTCTGAATTCTAGCCGTAAGAACAATTAGCTCAGATTCGGGACTGAAGTCACTTAGAGCCAGGAACAACCCATGAGTTGGCCAATATTTTGCTGCCTGTTCGATGTGGTTTGTGTCTGGGAGTTGAGAATAAGGGTACAGTGATACACAGGAAGCTCATGTCTTGCTGCCCACATTCATTTACGCAATGCAACTGCTATTTCCTTTCACAGGGCCTGTAGGATGCAAGTTGATTAAAAACAGTTTCTTTATGAAAGATCTCTGCGTGATAGTGACCCGGAACAAGTTGCAGTGGGGACTAACTGAAGGCTAGGGCCACCAATTGAATAAATCAAAATGAGCTGTTTGGAATTGGAAATTCTGTGCAACAGCATAAGTTCAATGGTCAAAACAAAATTTGGCAAAAATACATTCTGAATACCTCTCAGCAATAATAGTCAATGACCAAAAGATTTGGAAAAGTGTTTAAATACTTTTTTTTGTTCTTTTGAGGGGAATAATTAGAAAATTAAATCAGTTTACAGAAAGCTAAAAAAATACGTTGTTCAGCCAGCCACTTAAGTAATACAGAACAACAAAAACAACTTGCATTTAGTTAGCACCTCCAAGGGACTTTCTTGAGAGTGAATAACAACAAAGATTTGGCACCAAACATCGTATCGAGATATCAGGGTTGCTTGGCCCAGGGCTGATTTGTTGAGGAATATTTTAAATGAATAGAAAGCAATAGGCAGTCAGAAAGGATTAAGGATGGGAGTTTCTGAAATTAGTGCCTCAGCAGCTGATCTCACAGTTGCCAATGCTACAGCAATGTGCTCTCCTTAAATTGTTTGTAAATAATTTGCACCTACGACTAATTAGGACAATGTGCCTACAAAGAATGGTGATCTGAAATTGGAGGCAAGTTATGGAAAAAAGCAGTCTAAAATATCATCAATGATTCTTAAATTTTACTTGAGGAAGCCATGAGTTGTGAAGTTTCACTAATGTTTTGCTGCTGAGATGAAAATTAGCAAATTTTAACCACACAGGAACTGGCCTTATCTGTATCATCATCATCTTTGTCTAGACTACAAATAGCAAAACTCCTGCTGTGTCACCTCTTACAAAACAGAAAAAATGTTGGTCCTACAATAATATTCCAAAAGTGATGAAGCAAATACAAAGTCCTAAATCTGTTTGCACATCTGTGATCAAATACCATAGAGGAAATAATTGGACTATTGCTTAAAGACAAAGTTCGCCAGTGATTTAAAAGCTAACAGATAACATGATACATAAGAATATGCATTAAATTCTAAATCCAAATAAGAAAGAGGCAAATGTTTAACAATTGTACTTTCTTTACAGAACAAAGTTTGGCAAATGAAATATAGACTTCACAATTGAACCACAGCTTTCCCAACGTGGAAATCAAGCCAATGTTATAATATGGGAAAGACAGCACGCAACTTGAACTCAGCTCCTGTGTTTACTTCTACTGTTCTCAATCTCACGTGTCATATGTTATGCTTGATGCATGGTTCCAAGTGACGCACATGTTCAATTGCAAGTGTTAGTTCATAGGGTTTATTTCTGAAATCAGAAGACAGAAAGCACATTGAAAATAAGCTTTGAAGTGTTAGCCACATCTTACACAGTCAAGAGCAACTGCAGCTTTCAGGTGAAGAAATGATAGATGGAGGTGAAAAATTGAACCAGCACATCCAGAACTAACTCAGACTCCAACTTACTGCATACATTTCTCCTTATTTTTGTCATATTTTATTTTAATTTTCATAGGTAAGTAGCAAAATATGTAGTATTTAAGGGAGCAGAGAAAAAGGCTTCATTTTTGTCTAAGAGTTTCTTGTCTCAAGAAATTGGGAGGTGAAAAACAGGCGTTATAATGCCCCGAGATAACAAGGTGTAGAGCTGCATGAACACAGCAGACCAAGAAGCATCATCAGGGCAGGAAGGCTGATGTTTTGGGCCTTGACCCTTCTTCAGAAATAGGCATCTCTGTTTGTCTATATTTTATGCTGTTTGATCAATGATTACCAACATTCATCATTCATTAATCAGACCAGAAAAATCTGCTAAACAGAAAAAAAACTCTATAAGATGCTGAGAGATTGCAAGAACTGCAGATGCTGGAGTCAAACAACACAGTGTGGAACTAGAGGAACACAGCAGATCAGGCAGCATCTGAAGAAGGGTCTCGACCCAAAATGTCAATTTTCCTGCTCCTCTGATGCTGCCTGGCCTGCTGCGTTCCACCAGCTTTACACTGTGTTATTATAAGATGCTGTGAAGGTTACTTTTTCGGAAGCTTCCTCAGAATTATTGAACTGTTAACAAAAAAGCTAAGCTGATCTAGAAGCTTGCTGAAATACCCTCTAGAAATGTTTTGTCATTATAGGTAAATTTTACACGTGTTTACTCTGCTATCTTTATGGTGATAAAATATGGGCATCAAATTTTGAAGTCTATTAAATGAACTTTTGTGACATTCTTGAGTTTCATTAATTTATGTGATGCGGACATCACTGACTGGGCCAGCATTCATGCCCATCGCCAGTTGCCTTTGAGGAGATAGTGGTGAGCTGCCTATCTGGTGTCGGTAGATCCATAATGCTTTGTGAAAGGAGTTCCAGGATCTTTGTGCAACAACACTGAAGGAACAGTGATATATCTCCAAGTCAGGATTGTGAGTGTCTTAGAGGGGAAATTGCAGATAATAGTATTGCCATTTATCTGTTGCCCTTGTCTATGTAGTTGGTAGTGGTTATAAATTAAGAAGGTACCGTCTAAGGTCCCTTAGTGAATTTCTGAAATGGACAGGGGTAGTTTTCAGAAGGATACTGATTTAAAAGTGGCAGCTGCGATCAACTGAGCACAGTTTGAGCCCAGCTCCAGGAAACTAAATTAGACAAATAATCAAATGCCAAAGAGGCAAAATTGCCTGCAATATTCATCGAAGCTACCAATTCAGGGCATCATTAGCCAACCATAGTCTCAGGCTAACACCTTACACATCCAGAACATGCTAAAGGTTTTACACTGCATTTAAATTTATTGCCTTGTATTGGACACTGCCCCTTTCTAACTTTGTGTTGATGTTCATGTGTATATGAAATTATGTCTTGATTATCTTTCTCAGGGTTATTCAATAATAAAAATTATTTAGTTTTCACCTCTAAAATCCTCTCATTGTAGGCTTCTTAATGTTTCTGTTAAATGACTTAACTAGATTTTAGCCCAAGTGGGGTCAATCAAGGAGGCTAAAAGAGGGGAGCCAATTCAATGTCACTCATCAGACTGCAAAAGTGCTTCATGATGATGAATTCAAAATGTATTTAAGTATTTAGGGTTAATGGTATTGAATTTAGCTGTTCAGCGCAGAATCAGGTGCTCCAGGAGATGGGTAAGCTTGGAAGCAGGAAGGCTATTTAATTAGACAGAGCAGTGGTAGTCCCAAATTCTATTGCTTTCTTGCTTGGTACCAGAATTACATTCTGTAATCCAATGCATGTGACACTACTTGAAAAATTTCCCACTTAAACACAATGAAAGTTTACCCAAGAAAGAAGGAAAGCCATTGTTTCCAAACATGGTTATATATTTGACCTAG